>NC_051080.1:21203199-21254511 GCF_004664715.2 Peromyscus leucopus
TCTGTGGTGCTTGTTTCTGTGTGGACTGTCTCCTGTGATGTTTTTTTGTTGTTTCTGTGATTGTGTATCTTCTGTTGCTTTCTGTCTGTGAACTGTGTATGTCTCTGTGATTTTTCTGTGTGGACTGTCTTCTGTGAAGTCTCATTTTTTGTGTGGACCCTCTTTTGTGCTTGTTTTTGTGTGGATGGTTTTCTGTGGAGTCATATTTTTGTGTGGACTGTCTTCTATGGAGTCTTGTTTCTATGTGGACTGTGTTCTGGGGAGTCTCGTTGTATGGAGTGTCTTCTATGGAGTCTTGTTTCTGTGTGGACTGTCTTCTAGGGAGTCTCGTTCTTGAGTGAATTGTCTTGTGTGATTGTTTTTTGTGGACTGTTTCCTGTGATGTTCTGTTTCTGTGTGGACTGTCTTCCAGGGAGTCCTGTTTCTGTGTGGATTGTCTTCCAGGGAGTCTTCTTTCTGTATGGACTGTTTCTTGTGATGTTCTGTTTCTGTGTGGACTGTCTTCTGTGGTGTTCTCTTTCTGTGTGGACTGTCTTTTGTGGTACTTGTTTCTGTGTAGACTGTCTCCTGTGATATCTTGTTTTTGTGTGGACTGTCTTTTGTGATGCTCTGTTTCTGTGTGGACTGTCTTCTGTGGTGATTGTTTCTGTTTGGAGTGTCCTCTGTGGAGTCTTGTTTTTGTGTGGACTGTCTTCTGTGGAGTCTTATTTCTGTGTGGACTGTCTTCTGTGGTACTTGTTTCTGTATAGACTGTCTCTTGTGATATCCTGTTTTTGTGTGGACTGTCTTCTTTGTTGCTTGTTTCTGTGTGGACTGTCTTCTGTGGTGATTGTTTCTGTTTGGAGTGTCTTCTGTAGAGTCTTGTTTTTGATTGGACTGTCTTCTGTGGAGTCTTGTTTCTGTGTGGACTGTCTTCTGTGGTACTTGTTTCTGTGTCAACTCTCTCTTGTGATATCCTGTTTTTGTGTGGACTGTCTTCTTTGGTGCTTGTTTCTGTGTGGACTGTCTTCTGTGGTGATTGTTTCTGTTTGGAGTGTTTTCTGTGGAGTCTTGTTTTTGTGTGGACTGTCTTCTGTGGAGTCTTATTTCTGTGTGGACTGTCTTCTGTGGTACTTGTTTCTGTGTCGACTCTCCCTTGTGATATCCTGTTTTTGTGTGGACTGTCTTCTTTGTTGCTTGTTTCTGTGTGGACTGTCTTTTGTGGTGATTGTTTCTGTGTGGAGTGTCTTCTGTAGAGTCTTGTTTTTGTGTGGACTGTCTTCTGTGGAGTCTTATTTCTGTGTGGACTGTCTTCTGTGGTACTTGTTTCTGTGTAGACTGTCTCTTGTGATATCCTGTTTTTGTGCGTATTGTCTTCTGTGGTGGTTGTTTCTTTGTGGACTGTCTCCTGTGATGTTTTGTTTCTGTGTGGACTGTGTCCTGTGATGTTTTGTCTCTGCGTGGAGTGTCTTCTGTTGAGTCTTGTTTCTGTGTGGACTGTTTCCTGTGATGTCTTATTTCTGTGTGGACCATCTTCTGTGGTACTTGTATCTGTATGGACTTTCTCCTGTGATGTCTTGTTTCTGTGTGAAATATATTCTCTGAAGTCTTGTTTCTGTGTGGACTGTCTTCTGTGGAGTCTCTTTTCTGTGTGGACTGTCTTCTGTGGAGTCTTGGTTTTGTGTGGACTGTCTTCTGCAGTGATTGTCTCTGTGGGGACCATCTTCTTTGATGTCCTGGTTTTGTGTAGACTGTCTTCTGTGGTGATTTTTTCTGTGTGGAATATATTCTCTGGAGTCTTCTTTCTGTGTGGGCTGTCTTCTGTGGAATCTTTTTTCTCTGTGGACGATCTTCTGTGGTGCTTGTTTCTGTGTGGACTGTCTTCTGTGATATCCTGGTTTTGTGTGGACCATTTCCTGTGGTGTTCTGTTTCTGAGTGGGCTGTCTTTTGTGGTGATTGTTTCTGTGTGGAATATATTCTCTGAAGTCTTGTTTCTGTGTGGAGTGTCTTCTGTGGAGTCTCTTTTCTGTGTGGACTGCCTTCTGTGGTTCTTGATTCTGTGTGGACTGTCTCATATGATTTCCTGGTGTTATGTGGACTGTCTTCTGAGGTGATTGTTTCTGTTTGGAATATATTCTGTGGAGTCTTCTTTCTGTGTGGACCATCTTCTGTGGAATCTTTTTTCTGTGTGGACTCTCTTCTGTGGTACTTGCTTCTGTGTGGACTGTCTCCTGAGATATCCTGTTTTTGTGTGAACCATTTCCTGTGCTGTTCTGTTTCTGAGTGAGCTGTCTTCTGTGGTGCTTGTTTCTGTGTGGACTGTCTCCTGTTCTGTTTTATATCTGTGTAGACCATCTTCTGTGATGTCCTATTTCTGTGTGAACTGTCTTCTGTGGTGCTTGTTTCTGTGTGGACTGTCTCCTGTGGTGTTTTATTTCTGTGTGGACTGTCTTCTGTGGTGTCCTGTTTCTGTGTTGACTACCTCCTGTGGAGTCTTGTTTCTGTGTGGACTGTCTTCCATGGAGTCTTACTTCTATGTGGACTGTCTTCTGTGGGGTCTCTTCCTGTGTTTTTTATCTGTTTAGCTGGAATTGCCGTCCATTGTATAATGAGCAAAATAAATGACCCTGTTTTGTGAGGTTCTTTCAAGGTACACTTCAGATGACAGATGACATTTATTGAAATCCTGACCACAGTCCCTGGGGCTCAGGAGGAGCTCAGTCAGTCAGCTGGCACACAGTAGGTGCTTGGCCAGTGCGACTTGTCCCTGTTTGTGCTGGTGTTGGTGGTTTGAGATTGTTATTTCCCTGTTGAGCTCTCAGAACGCCACGGGCAGCAGCACTGACCTGTGTAGACAGACTTTCTCTGGGACAGGGATGGAGTGTCAGACTTGAATTTCTCTTGTCATTGCTTTCTGACCAGGGCAGAAACAGGTTAGCTCAGCTGTTTGGAAGTGACTCTGCCTGTGCTGCTGGGGCTTGAAGTGAACTCAACAGCCTGGTGAGATAAGAGCTGTGGGGTGCACCCACACCCTCCTTTGTGTGCTCAGGAGGCTGGAGAAGCAGGGCCCAGGGAGATTAGCATGGGATGCTGGCCACACCCACCGTCCATGTGTCTGTCCTTAATTCATTGAAAACACGTGAATGAGGGCTTGGCTTGCAGCTTGTGGGTGTAGTGGTACTTTCTTGTTGGGCTACCAGCCGGCAATACAACACAGAGACTTACTGTTAATTACGAAAGCTCAGCCTTAGCTTAGGCTTGTTACCAACTAGCTCTTATAACTTAAGTTAACCCATATATATATTTTTAATCTGTGATATTCCACGTGGCTCGTACCTCATCTCCATACTGCACACCCTGCTTCCTCTGTGTCTCACTGGTGAATCTGCCTTTTCTTCTTCCCAGAGTTCTCTCTCTGCCCACAAGTCCCACCTATACTTCCTGCCTTGCTATTGGCCATTCAGCTTTTTATTACACCATCACAGCAACACGTCTTCACACAGTGCACAACTATCCCACAGCATGTGGGTAGAGCCTTGGCCAGACGTGCAGAAAGCCTCTGTGCAGAGATGCATGGTGGGAGGGAAGGAATGATTGACTCGGGAACCCAGTTTAGCAGCTTGGTTGCCCTTCTCCAGGACATCCTGTGACTGACTGCCTGTCTCTGCTGTGCAGACCTGTCTCACCCTGTCCCAGCTCTGTGTTCACCAGGGAAAAGTGAGGGTGAAGCCTGGAAGCTGATGTCTCTAGTGATTGTGAATAGTTACAGTGCAAGACTCAGTGGAGAGTCAGCATGTCCTACACAGTCACACTGTGAAGCTAAGGACCTTTGCAGCCTCGTCCTGGCTGGCCACGCTGGTGCCTTGTGAGCATCCTACAGCCCTTGTGAGCATCCTCTGCCTTCGCAGAGTGGAGAACTCATGCTTGTGAGCGAGGGGAGCCCCTGGTCAGGAGTCCTCAGAGAGCCCCTGCCGGGGTCTTCTGGTTCTTCCGTTCATCCCCAGGCCCTGCTGCTGCTGCTGCAGTTGATGAGATCATGACTTGAAAGAAAGCTGGTGTTTCCCGTTGGTTTGCTAAGGGAGATGATAGTGAGACACCTGCCGGGCCAGAGCTGACCCAGGAAACCCCCACGTCTCCTTACAAGAAGGAAAGAGCAAAAAACGGGAGTAGAGTTTCCCGGGTGTGTCTCCTGCCTCGACACAGGAGTCGCCTCTGCACAGGGTTCTGATGGTGTGCTGGTGAGGGGCCCCTGGCGCTGTCCAGGGCTTTGGGAGGCAGACGGTAGGCATGTCACTTCTCACGGCACCGAGTGTCCTGCTCCTGGGGCATAGCTTTCTATATGAGCTCAGGTACGGCTTGCGCTCATGGAAGCCTGGGAGCAAGGGCAATGTGCACACAACTTCCAGGCCCGGTGGTGCCCTCTTTAATAGAAATCGGGGTAGGGCTAGGACTCATGGAATGGCTCACAGATGACCTCAGTTCATTCTCCGGAACCCTTGGTGGGAGGAGAGAACTGACTTCATAAGTTGTCCTCTGACCTCCACACACATACACGCCATATACATGTGCCCTATCCCACACACAACATGTATGCACACAATAATGAAATGGTTTTAAAGCTAGAGACAGTGGCTGGGTGGGTAATGACCATCCATTTCAAATGTTCTCAGTAGCCTGATAAATAGAGACACTACAGGAAATTATTTGAACTACAGCTAATGATTTATATATTTATGAAATCAATTTTAGATATATATTTATCTTTTTATATTAAAAAAAATTAATTGCATGTGTGCTGTCTTTCTGAATGTGAGAGTTTGCATGTTTGTGTAGGTGCCTGTAGAGGTCAGAAGAGAGCATCAGATCGCCCGGAGTGACAATATTTTCATCTTAAATAGTAGACACAGTAGACAAGTTTACTAACCTCACACACTGTTATGTCTCAGGGAAGTGTAATCAGATGTCAGTCAAAGGAGGGATCCTGGGTGGGAAGTAACTGAGGCACTCGGTATGGTACCAGACAATCAGAAGAGCAGCCATAAAGGCCTGAACTTGTATTTGAGAAAGACTTGAAGGCAGCATTCTGTCAAGTGTGCTGCCTAGAGGAGGACAGAGCTGAAAGGGAATTCACGTCTCCGCTCTGCCTGTGGTTTTAATGTAGGAGTGTGGTTTAAAGCTGAACTAGTGAGCGTGTGCTTTTCCAGCAGTGTTTCGTCGTTACGATTGGCCTACAAGGATCTTGACATTCACATGAAGAAGGATGAAAAACTGAACCTGAGTGGCCAGAAGAAGGTGGAAGCCGAGAGGCTGGGCATGGGCTTTGGAAGCTGCCGGAGGTAGGGTCGCTTGGCCGGTTCAGCCCGGTGCCCTTTGCCCACAGTGAAGGGGTCTAGGGCTCATTTCAGCCTGAGGCATTTCTTTGGTGCCTTTCCTTTCCTGGTTGGCTGGCTTTGCGTTGGTATTTGGTATATTATGGCTGGGGCTGGGCTTCATGGGTAGATGTGCACAGAGCCCTGGGTTGGATCCCCAGCACCATAGAAACCAAGATTGGGGTTTCACCCAAGGTCATTCTGAGCTACAAGAGTCCCTGTCTGTCTCAAAACAAACAACAAATACAAAATAGTTGGAGGTAAAGCTAAATATAGTGGGTGTGCCTCTAATCCTAGCACTCAGGAGGTAAAGACAGAAAGATGAGCAATATCAAGGCCAGCCTGGGCTATATAGCTAGTTTAAGACTAGCCTAGGCTACATGAGGTGCGCGCGCGCGCGCACACACGTGTGTGTGTGTGTGTGTGTGTGTGTGTGTGTGTGTGTGCGCGCGCGCGCATGTAGTGGTGATGGTGTGGTGTGGTGTGCGTGTGTGTGTGTGTGTGTGTGATGGCTCACATGGTTCTTGGAGAGAAGGAAATGGGTCTGAGTTTCCACGAAGTGTGCACTGGAGTGGGTGCCCCCGCCACACCCCATGATTGTGGCTGTCGTCTTCCTGGTCCGACCCTCAGAATGACTTCTAGTTCACCTTGAGTTTCCCAGCCCTCCAGATCAGCTTAAAGCATTCTTTTGTTTGGTAAGACAAAAGCCTTTAGGAGGCCAGTGATGTAATATTTCCTCTTTTATTCTGTCCCCAAGTGGCATCTCCCATTCTGTGACTTCAGACATGCAGACCATCGAGCAGGAGTCACCTACACTGGCAAAGCCAAGGAGGAAGTACCAAGAAGACCCAGAGGAGTCATACTTCACCTCCAGCTCCAGGTGGTCTGAGCCTAGCTGTGTCTATGGGTGCATTAGGGGCTGGCCTTAAAAGTTGTTGGTTGTTTTGTTTTGTTTTTTCCTTTACTTTTTGGGGGGCCTGCCTCCCAAATAAATCACACACAGAGGCTTATTCTTCATTATAAATGCCCAGCGTTAGTTTGGCTTGTTTCTAGCCAGCTTTTCTTAACTTTAAATTACCCTTCTATCTTTTGCCTCTGGGCTTTTTCCTTTTCTTCTGTGATCTTACTCCATGGCCAGCTGTGTAGCTGGATGGCTGGTCCCTGATGTCCTCCTCCTTTTCTGACTACTTCTTCCTCTCCTCCCAGATAGCTCCATCTATCAATTATTTATGTCTGCCAGCCCCACCTATCCTTTCTCCTTCCTTGCTATTGACCATTCAGCTCTTTATTAGACCATCAGGTGTTTTAGACAGGCACAGTAATGCAGCTTTACAGAGTTGAACAAATGCAACATAAACAAAAGTAACACGGCTTAAAATGATATTCTACAACACTTAAGAGCCAGTACAGATCAGTGCCTGGCACCGTTTGAAAGCTTTGACTGATGCAAGTCTATGCGTAGGACCAAAGGCTGGGAAACAGTGTAAGGGGCAGTGTTTACAGCTAGCAAAGTGTTTGTTGATACAGTCAGCAGCTAAGGGTTAAAGTCAGAGGTAGACGAGGTACTGAGAAGTGGACAGAGGCAGAGTCCTGTCCTCAAGGCAAGGACTGGAGCATGCCCGGACCTTGAGCAGCTTCTGTGTTGGAACACTGGCTTCTGAGAGCTGCCAGGAGTATGCAGTCGCATTTGTGTGTGTATTTATTCATGAAGGCCATGACTGTCCTCTGAAGGGATCCCATGGTTCTAGGACAGCCTGGTTCTGTTCTTTTGTGTCTGCTGTCTGCTGGGGCAAAACATGTAACTGGCATAAGGCTGAATGTGGTGAGGACAAGTGTCATCTTGAATAGGGTTGCCCAGAAGCTGACTTCACAGGAACTTGGGATGGCTTTGACATAACATGCAGGTTCAGAGACCCAGTAGCCTGGGTTGAATGTTGGCTGTGCCACATAAGAACTGCATGGAAACGGCCAGGTTATTAAAATGCTCATGCTGCAACCTCCTCATCGGTCAGGGAAGGATCCTGGGGTGCCTGCCCTGCAGGGTCCATAGGGAAAGCTGAGGCACTGACGACAGACTGCTTGGCTCCACTGCGACTAGTTTCTACGGTAGCGAGGAGCTCATCCAGAGACAGGTGCTCAGTGAGGGCCAGTCGGGCAGCTGCATTAACCACACCAAGGACCCTTTCACATCTGGAGTTGTGAGGATGGGACACTTCTGTCAATGACGGTGCTGCCACAGTCACACAGGCTTCCTGGTGTCACGTGGCCAAAGACATGGCTGCCATAGGTAGAACAGGCATAGGTTCTGTTATCTAGAGTCACCTGTGAAATTGTAGACTTTCCTATCCAAGCTCCTAGGTAAGCAATTGTGCAAACAGCTCTTCCCTTATTTTTAAGCACAGCTCTGAGTTACTTGAGTCCCAGTATTTTAGAAAGAGCTGGCTGCTTCATGGCTCCTTGCTGGCTAGTCAGAGACTGCGGCTTCCCTGCCTGCCCCTCTCCAGCCTCCATAGGCTTCCGCAGTGTACTTGGGTCTGTCCATACTGTGCCGTTTGAGAAAACCTAAATACTTGTTACACAGGAGAAATTCAAGTTTGTGACTAACCCTGGAAAGCACGCATCAGGTCCTTGCACACACCATTTGGATGAGGGCTGGGCCGGGGTCTGAGGACCCTTGCATTCTCCCCACCTCTGGCTTCCCTGCTCCTTAGTGACGCCCATGGAGGGCGGTATAGGAAAAGACAGGCTCACTTTCATGGAGCACCAGTTCTGTGCTTGGGGAGCAGTGTTGGCGAGAGAAAGGCTTCTGGGTAAGGTCTCCTGCTAAGTCGGACCCTTCCCATGCCCACAGCCTCAGGTCATGGGGAACTCATGTGGGGCTTGTGTGTGCCTTCGAGCCTTCAGAACAGCTCTTCTTGGCTCAGTCGGAAGGGTCAGTTCTGGGGGCTGGAGAGATGGCTCAGCAGTTAAGAACACTGGTTGCTCTTCCAGAGGTCCTGAGTTCAATTCCCAGCAGCCACATGGTGGCTCACAACCATCTGTAATGTGCAGGCATATGTGCAGGCAGAACACTGTATACATAATAAAATAAATGTTTAAAAAAAAGAAAAAGAAAAACCAAAAAATAAATAAATAAAAAGAAGGGTCAGTTCTGAAGGCTCAAAGGCTACTATGCCAGGGACCAGTTACTTAGTCTGAAACCTGGGGGCAAATGGCGTTTAGACATAGAGCAGAGAAAACTTTGATGCCATGTGGATGGTGACCTAGAGTGGGTAGGCACCGGGCTGACTTTCTGTGCAGGGCCTCATAACCGGGTACTGTCTACGGTCAGGATCAACCTTTATATGTGCCTTGGAGCCTCCAGGAACCTCTCTCAATCAGAAGGTTGGGTCCCAAAGGCTGCTGTGCCGGGGACCAATTTCAGTTTGAAACCTGGGGGTAAGTGGTGTTTAGATGTAGAGCAGTGAGATTTGGGTGCCATGTAGGTGGTGACCCGCAGGTTATCTGGGGACAGAAACATCCCTCGAGTTCACTTGATGACCACAGTGACAGAGCAGGGTTGGGGTAGGTGCTTTGGCCCCAGAGGTGAGGTGAACACTCTGGAAGCCAGCAGGTCAGTGCCACAGAATGCTTTTACTGCTTCCAAATTATTCATCAGCCATTAGGACTTGCATATTATGAATTATGGAAGAGTGCTGTTTCTATAAAGCAAGGGGGACATATCCTTGCATGGTTTTTTATAGTGAATTCCATTATTTCCAAATTATAAATGATGCATTATTACAATAGTGCATTCAGAATAATGAAACTGGACTGTTTGCTGAGCCCCATGGAGCCCAATGGCCTTTGGTGGGGGATGTGACTGACGACAGGACAGTGTGCTATTAAAGGCTTTCCCCAGGGACCTGCAGGGATGTGTTCAGAGGTGAGGAAGGTGCAATGTGAGGGCTAGCATGAAGGAAAGCTCATGGAGAAATGGGACCCAGAGATCAAAGCCCCTGCTGGGTGAAGGTCAGGGATGGGGAAAGCTGCTGAGTCCTGGCATGGGACTGAGGCTCGGCAGGCTAGCTGGCATAGTATTGCCTGTGAGTGACTAGGTATCCCTACAGGGTGCCAGAGCACAGAGAGGCTCTTGTGGGTGAATGAGAAGTAGGAAATCCCCACGTGTGGACTGCCCAGGGCACCTATGCAAGGTGGCATCTACTTTTACAATTTAAAGGCACCCCAATGCCTCTCCAGGCCAGAAAAGGTTATGAAGAATGTCCGTGTGAGTCCAATGAGTGTGATCTCCAGAACACTGAGCGCCATTGTTGAGAAGAACCTGAGTATCCCGGCCCCTCCCCATCTAGTACTGACTCACACCCCCATGTGCTTCTTAGGGGCCGACCAGCCTCCGGGCTCTGCCCTATGACCTCGCAGCTGTGTGGGGAGGGCAATCTCAGCAGCCTGAGGCTGCATCAGAGGAAAGGGCCCACCTCTTCCCTGAAGCCCTCAGAGAGCAAGGTCAGCTGGGACACAGTTGCTGGAAGACCTTGGACCCTGACGTCAGCTCCTGTTCATTGGCCACAGCTGGGGTCAGGCCTGCCCTTCATCTCAGAATATGACTGGGCAGGGAGGTCAGGTTCCCCCATACCCAAAAGGAGTGAGTGTCGTAAGTTCTCCCTGGTCACCGTTTCCTCCTGTTCCAACAGGTACTTTGACGACCCCATGGAGTTAAGAGGTAGTTCCTTTTCCAGCTGGGACGACAGTGCCGATTCCTACTGGAAGAAAGACAGCAGCAGAGAGCCTGAGCCTGCCATGAAAAGCACAGGCTCTTCGGACAGGTGGGAGCTCCAGCCTGGGGAGCCAGGTCCTCTGTCAGAGGACCAGTGGGTGAGAGCTGGGTCACCAGTGTCCTGCTGCCTTAGGAAGTGGCTGTGCATTGGGGGTGCATGCCAGAAACCTGTGGCTGATAGAAAGCAGGTGTGAGGCGATTCCCTGGGGATTCTCATCAATGGGTCAGGGTGACCTGGCTCATGAAACACCTTCCCCCATTTGAAGACTATTTGCCAACTGCAAGAGTGCCTGTTTCCTAGGAAACAGTTCTGCAATTTGGTCTCATTTCTCATTTGTATCTCTGTGTGTGTGTGATGCTAAGATATGTTTCTGGGTATATATATATATGTGTGTGTGTGTGTGTGTGTGTGTGTGTGTGTGTGTGTGTGTGTGTGTGTTTATGTGGGGGAGTGCTGTTTGTATGTGAGTGTGTATACGTGTGTGTATGTGTGGTGCTAGGGATATGTGGGGGAGTGTGCACATGTGTGTGAGTGTGGGGGTGCTGTCTATAGGGTGGGGAGTGTGGTGCTAGGGATTAAACCCAGCACCTGAAGCATGCTTGGCAAGCACACTACACTGAACTCCACATACGCCCTTTTGGATTTAATTTTATTGTTTTATTTTGAGCCAGTGTTTCACTGAGTTACCCAGGCTAGCCTCAGACTCGAGATTCTCCTGCCTCTGTCTCAGATTACACCTGCCCCATCAATTTGACTAACATGCAGTCATGTCATGACCACTGAGAACAAGTTCAGGACATTCTCTTGCTCCCAGGTCCCTTGCTCTGTCCTCAGCCCCCGGCCCCTGCTATCCTGTTTTTAATCTTCCCATGTGGGAAGGTACCGTGTGGACTGGTCATCCTGTAACCGGCCTTGCCCTGAACTCTGAGCTCCACGGTTGCCTGACTATAGCGGTTCAGGTTGAGGTGGCCGCCGCTCCACAGCTCTCCTGGTGAAGCGCTTCCTCTACAGTTGGAAGAGGAGCTCATATTTCTTGTCCACACCAAGGAACTTTACTCGTGTAACCCGAGGTTGCCCCGGTAACCGGGATGTCCTGGACCCCGTGCAGTTTATCCACAGTGTGACGGGCAGTGTGGGCGGTGTGGTCTAACCGGGCTGAGATGGGAGACTCCACACAAGTGGAGGTGTGAACCAGCCTGCTTCACCACCTGTGGTGTGACCAGCTCTGGCTGTTTTTCCCTGTAGACCCAGTGCTCGCCGGAAGCCGGATTATGAGCCCGTTGACAATACGGATGAAGCCCAGAAGAAGTTTGGCAACGTCAAGGCCATTTCTTCAGACATGTACTTTGGAAGACAAGCCCAGGCAGATGTAAGGGGGCCGAGAGCTCCTCAGGAGCCCTGAGAACCAGGAAGGAAGCTTAGCTGTGGGGACCATGAGGGGATGGGCTGCTGAGGGAGGAGGGACCTGGCAGGAGGCCCAGAGGCCCCCAGACAATAACGCGGGAGGCAGGACCAGAGCCCAGGCCTGCCTGAGCACCCGGCAGCTGAGGAGTCAAGGACCTGGTCTCATTGCTCTCTCACCTCTCTGGGGAGAGGCCATCAGTCGGTAGCTTTTGAGCAAATTCGGGTTTTTATGTAGCAGCAATTGCTTTTGATCAGTTTAACATGGTTAAATGAAGCCTGGAAATGTTTGTGGGCGGATGCTTTATTAGCCAGCAGTCTCCTGCCTCACAAATGAGCACATTCATCCAGGAGTGGCTAAGCTGGGGCTGAGCCCGCTTCTCTCTAGTGCTCAAGTGCAGAGGGGCTGGTGGGGATAGATCTGAGGAACCATTCCCAGGGTGTTGATTTGTCTCGTAGCCAGGCCTCATTGCCAGAGGGGCTGCCAGCCCTTCAACTTGGTTTTACTTTAAATTTGATGATGGGCTGGAGTGCAGTTCTTGGAAGAGCACTTGCCTGGCATACTTGAGGCCCTAGATTCTATTTCCAGTAAAACACACACACACACACACACACACACACACACACACGCACGCACGCACGCACGCACGCACGCATGCACACAGAAATTTGAAGCCTTCAAGCTGATGGACTGACTCGGTGGTGTGCCAAGCACCGAGGGGCTTTCCTAGAGCAGCTGAGAGCAGTGCATGAGCTCTGGCTGCCCCTCCTCCTGACCACATTGACAGGGATGTGCGACACTGCCCTGCCCACCGTGACCTACATCATTGCAGAACACGCCCTTTATTCCATCTCCAGGGCCTGGCTGGGGCTGACATGGGAGGTAGAGAGCCAAGGGCAGCAAACCCATCCAGTCTCTCTTCAGCAGTTCTTGGAGTCTAACTCTGCCTTTTTCTGTCTAGTTTGAGACCCGGGCGCGGTTAGAGCGGCTCTCTACCAGCTCCTCCATAAGCTCCGCAGACCTTTTCGATGAGCAGAGGAAGCAGGCAGCAGGTGAGGGCTCACGGGGCTCCCCGGCACATGCGTCTCCACAGGACCTTTCCCTTCCCAGGATTCCATGCCCCATCACCGTACACCCTGTCCCTGTGTGAGATGAGAACTGAAGCTGCCATTCCAGGTGTCCCGTGAGAGGAGACCACGTCATGAAGAGTATGCCCTGTCACCTGGCAGTTTAGTATCCAGAACACTGGGTTCCTACAGGAGGCAGGAGGCTCCTGGGAGATGCCAGCCACTCACTAGCTGGGGTCATGGCATGGTTAGCCTCCATCTCCTGCCTGTGGAGTAGCTGGACCTGAGATATTGTGTGAGGTACCAACCAGTCAGGTTCCTGCATCTAGGAGTCACCTCCCAGGCCCCTCAGCCCTCAGGCCACACAGAGGCATTAAGGAGTGAGTGACTCTTTAGGGAAGATCCAATGCAGTGTGGAAATGGGCAGGTGACCATCTCGGTCGCCCCTCGTACATCCCTACACGCAGTGGCCGCTCATCCCAGGGCTGCAGTCTACGAGGCAAGTCCCAGAGCAGGCCCTTCAGTGCCCACACAGAACTATGCCTGTAGCCTTTACCTGTATACTCCCTGTCCCAGAAGGCCTGTGTGAGCACCCCACATGGCCTCCACCAGGCCGCAATGTGAGTGTGAAGTACAGCAGCCTCTGAGGTCATTTCAGGAAAAGAACCAAGGGGAGAGAGGTCTCAGGAGCCAGTGCTGCAGGCTGAGCGTGCTGTACCCGGTTTACAGCGTTTCTTCACAGCCAGACTGGCTTTGGCCTGCAGAAGGCCTGAGCGTTTGTGTGGGGTGACCATCCTGGCGGCCACACTGCCTTTTAGACATATGGAGTGGATGCAGCTCCAACAGAGAAGGTGTAGGGTAGTCTCAGCCGTCTGGAACATTCACGTGGAGGTGCATTCGGGCATATGTGGTCATTATGGCCCTGAGATACAGTGGCATTGCCAGCTTGCTGGCTTAAGTGGGGAGAGCCGTTCTAGGCTGGCATGTGTAGACAGCCGTGTTCAGAGAGACACGCCTGCGGCCTGACAGGGCTGGGCAGGGCCATGGCTCCTGTGCGCATCCTTCCTGCCCACAGATACAGAGGCTGTTGTTAGTGGTCAGCCACTGCCCAGCCAGGCAGTGCTTTTTCCGGTCTGATCTTCACACCCTGGCCTTTTGTCAGGCTGGCTTCCTGTTGTGATGTACCACACCCCTGGCACAAAGGCCCCCAGCCTCCACTGAGGTCTCCCAGCAGGGCCTCTTCCCCAGCAGTGGGTGCAGGCTCAGCATGCTGGAGCCAGTCCCAAGACTCCTGGGCAGGTCAGTCCTAAGACCCAGGTTGTTGAAATATCCGCATGCTTTTAAATTCAATTTCCTGGAACATTTACTCTGAAACATTATTGTTTGTTAGACACACACACACACACACACACACACACACACACACACACACACAAAGGAAGAAAAAAAAGAAAGCTCTTGAAGCGAACACGCCCTTTACATTTACAGAGCTCTGACTGGCTCAAGCTTGCCTCCTGCCCCACCACAAAACGAAGGTCCATTGAACTCTGATACTGGGGGCATAGCAATTTGGGGGGCCTTTGTGAGATGTTCCCTAGGGCGTCAGGCCACCCCCTGACGATACCTGGTGGTCTGCCGTGAGCAGAGCTTGTCCCCTGCAACTGAGCCCAAGTCAGGGGCTGTTGTCGCTGCCCATCTGGACCCCACCACGCTGAGACCCGAACTCTAGCTCCATTTAGTGGCCTCTGGTGTCGACACGGTGGCTACAGTGTCTGCCTCAGCGAAGTAGCTGTTAGATTCGATATTCTGAAAATCCTGGACTTTTCTCTTGACTTGTCTCCGTTTCTGAGAATTTGGTCCATATTATCTCATTAAAGAAGATCCATGGCTCCCCTGGAGGGTGGGAGGGACAGAGCCCTGAGTTCGGGGTGTCCCCCAGGTTCCTCTGTCTGCGGAGGTCCATGGTCCAGGCCTTCCTCTACGTGCATTCTGTCCGTCCCTCGTCCGGCTGCCCCGTGCCCTGTCTTCTCTGCCGGAGCGGACTCAGCACGCGCCCTGGAGCCCTTGCCCTGAGGCTCACGTGCTACCCTCGCGCCTGTCACCGGCTTTCCACCTGGCTCCTGCGGCCTCCCCAGCTCTCCCTCCCTCCAGCTGCCCTGGGCCTGTGGGGACTCCTCAGGCCTCACATGCTTGTGCCTCAACCACCTCAGGAATGAGGCACCTGATGAGCTGACCGTGGCAGGCCCTGGCTTCTCTTTCTGTGCCCCTGGCCCTCGACAAAGCCCTTGTCGAAGGTTTGTTGAATGAATGAACAAGTGCCCTCCAAGCCTGCCTGCCTACCGCCCAGCACAGGACCCACAGCCCTTCCCAGTACCTCCAGTACCCCACGGCCAGTGCTAGCCATGATAATAGCTCTGATTCCAGTTTGAGCCTTGAGAGCCACTGTACAGAGTGCTGTGTCCCCTTTCTGTGGTGGCTGGAGGAACTGTGCTGGGACCAGTACATCCCACCAAGCCCTGCCCACTGCGTGATCATCTCTCTGGACACAGCAGTTGCGTGGGAGGAGGCAGGAGAGGCCGAGTGGGTTCACGGAGCTACACGTGTCCTCGGTAGATGGGCAAGCTGGCATTTCTCTGTGTGCAGGAAACTACAACCTCTCGAACGTGCTGCCCAACGCCCCGGACATGGCACAGTTCAAGCAAGGCGTGCGATCCGTTGCTGGAAAACTCTCTGTCTTTGCCAACGGGGTCATGACGTCCATTCAGGTGAGTGAAGCTCTGTTAGAGCTCCCAGGGGACTAGGCTGTAGCTATGAGCTGGGAGCTGTGCCGCAGAATAGCCCAGACGTCATGAAAGCCCCGAGTGTGGAGTGTATTGTAATATTGCCTGTAATCTCAGCCACTGGGGGCTGAGGCAGAAAGGTATTGAGTTCAAGGCCTGCCTGGGCTGAGACCCTGCCTCGAGACAGCATTTTCTAAGTTCTTACTGGGGAGTCTTATAATTCCCAGTAAGAAGAATGGAGAATCTCTCTCTCTCTCTTTTTTTTTTTTTTTAGATCATTTTATTTTATAGGTATGAATGTTTTGCCTGCATGTCTGTACATATGTATGCATGCCTGACCCTACAGATGGTTATGAGCTGCCATGTGGGTGCTGGGAATTGAACCCAGGTCTCCTGCAAGAGCAAGCGCTATAAACTGCTGAGCATCTCCCAGCCCCACAGAAGAGAGAATTCTTAAGATGAAAACCATCCACCTTCTCCCTGTTCTGAGATAACTACCGTAGAGTCCTGCTGTGTTTTATTTTAGTTCTAGACTATGTAATCCTGGCTGTCCTGGCACCAACTCTGTAGCCCAGGCTGGCCTCGAACTCAGAGATCCACGTGCCTCTGCCTCCCGAGCACTGGGATTAAAGGCATGCTCAGCCATGCCGGTGGCTGCCTATCTTTTTGAATGATAGGGAACCCTATTGCTGTGTGGCTGTATCTTCTTCTCTCAGTGGCATGTTCTGTGCGGCTACATGGATTCTGAGGAACTCCGAATTCTCCAGAAGCCATCTTCTGTGGGGTGAAAACACTCATGTCTAATTTGCCAGCTCCACACACTGGGATTGCACTGCACTTTGATCTCGTTCTGAGTCTTATTTTCATTAGTGTGTGCTCTGGTCCTGGGTTACCGAAGAACATTTTCATGATGTGTAGGGTTGACCGGATGTGTTATTTCCTCCACACCTCTACCCTTCCCTCCTGCCCCTCAACTTGGTCCTCGTGGGCCCTCGACAGTTTTGCTTCTGCTTTACACTGTGTGCACATACATGCTTTTCTGAATCTGTAGAAATATTTGTCTTTCTGTGTTGGACTTAATTCACTTACTAAGGCAAAGGCAGAACCTGTTTGTTATGACAGTGAGGCCTTCTCAGAGTATGGGAATGGCTTGCTTCTGGAATCTTCTCGCTTATGTGAAGTCACTTTAGAAGCATCATCTTGGGTGAAATGAGGCCCTGAGGAGTAGACTAGGTTGGCATTACCCCTTATGGATCCATGGAGGCTCTTAGTCTGCAGACAGACCCTGCTGTGGCCTCGATGGAAATGTGGTGAAGCCCCCCCATGAAGGAAGCCTAAGGCTGCAGAGGCTTGGGGCTCTCCTCCCTCAGGCGGGCCCTTCATCGGGTCCTCCTGACAGGCAATATCCCTGTTTTGTGGGTGGCCGTCTTGTTTTTAGAATACTCCCGTCTTATAAGTGAAGGAGCAGAGACAGAGACTAAACCTCTGTAAGATGAGCAGGGACCAAAATCGAGGTTTCAATTCAAATTTCAATCCCTCAGTGCTTCCCACATGGACAGCTCAGGACATGGCCCTGGCCCCTGCCTTGCAATTCTTAGTACAGCCTGGGAGCTCTAGGCCTTGCGCACCTCACATAAGGTGTAATCCCAGGCAGGTCTCCAAACCCCGTTCCCTCCTGGCCACAGATGCAGAGACGAGGCCCGTGCCCAGAGCTGGATGCCCATCAACAACGACCGCGGCACGGGCACAGGAGGAGGTAGATGGAGTGTATTAGAGTAAACGTTGGTCTGCTTCTCTCTAGGATCGCTATGGCTCTTAATCCTGGTGCCGGGCTGTGTCCCACCTGGTACAACTTCACTTCAGATGGACCTGGGACCACATCCAGCTGCACTGGAGCCTCGGCTGCTGTGCAGGCAGGTTCTACTGGTTGGCAAGGCCCCTGCACCCTTCCGATTCTTCACATTTCCTTTGACGCCTCCCATTTCTGTGTAGCGGGGCTTTGCTTTCGTTTCTGATGAGTGCCCTGTGTCGGTCAGCATGCCCTTGCTTTATCTTTGTGGAATCTTCAGTTCTGAGAGCTGGAAACCTGAGCTGCCAGCTCCTCCCACCTCTCCCTGGACTGGGAGCCTTCACCTGGGGCCCAGCAGAGTCTCCATGGACTGTGGGCTCAGGGCTGCCAGAGCTAGCTGGTGCTGGATGGGCCAGGGAAATAAAGCCACAGCACACACTTCTCTCTGCAAAGGAGCAAACCACCAAAACAAGATCAGAGGTGCCCAGCCACTCCCAGCCAGATCACTTCCTGGGCGCCCCCACACAATGGGAGATTTCAAACAACACTTCAAGCCATCTGTCACTTTGTAAATTAATTTGTACATCCTCTACACTTAAAAATGTTTCCCAGTCAGTTCTTTTAACAAACCTGAGCTTCCACGGTGCCAAGGGAGTTCATTTCGGTTTGGTGACAGGTGCTGAGGGCCAGCTGAGGGCTCCCAAGTGCCACCTAGAAGTCAGCAGAGGGCAGGAGCTCCAGCTGAGTGAGGCGGCCACGTGGCTTCTGGATGACACTCAGATTCGGGGAAATGGCGATTATAATTGGGTGGTTTTGTTAATATTTTTTATCTTGACCTTGATGTTCCAAAAGTCATAGGATAGATGTAAATCGATAAAGTTGTTTGGCTGTGTTTTAGACAGCACCAGAATATATTGTTCAGCACAGTAAAATATATTTGAAATTTGATGAACCAAAAATGTGATTTCAGAGGACTATTTTGTGAAGCTTCCTGAAAAGATCCAATCTGTAGACTTCTAAATGTAACGGACAGCACAGCAGACCGTTTCTGCGCTCTCCTCACCAGAGCTTTAATGACTCATTGTAAACTGGGCATCGGATGACCCCAGCACCCGCCATGCCCTGTTATGGCTGGGGCTGACAGATGTCATTGTCACGGCGCAGTGGCCGGTGGGTGCCTCTGGGGGGAACGGGCTTCCACACACGGGAGCGTGGCGAGGCAGCCCACACCGGCAGCTGCAGCACACGGATCGGATCGTACTGTAGGGTGAATGACAGGACCGGGGTACCCTCAGGGTGGGGCTTCCCAGAGGCCTTGAGTACTGACGTGCAGGGAAGGGGTACTGCTGGTGTGTTACCCCCTTTTCTGTTGATTGTTTCGGTCTTGAGGCGGGAACCAGGGCCTTGAATACACAGAGTACTGAGAACTCAGCCCATCGTCTGACAGGGAGGCCCCGAGGACCAGCCGTCCATGAGGAATACCGCAGCTGTTCACCTTCTGAACATTCATGTGGAACATCAAACTAACAGCCCACAAGGATTCAGTCATGGGGACCGCTCCATCCACACCCCAGTCCACAGTGAGCCCTGTGCTCATCCCCATGTGCCACATGAGCTCTATGCCCGTTTTATCCCCAGGCAACTGGGCCCCTGTCCCAACTTGCTCTTTTCATCTGCTCCCTGACCACAGGGCCTCCTTACTGGGCAGCAGGCTTGCTTGGTGTCTTCTGGAACCTTCTAGTCAGTGTTCCCAGATATTTCAGTGAGGACACAGGGCTGAGTGCTTTGTGTGCAGGACCAGTCCGCTGGGCTGGTGGCCAGCACTGCCTGTCCAGAGTCCCTGTCTGAGGCCTCTGCTGTGGGAAGGGAAGAAGGAGAGGAGGTGAGATGATGTGGCTGTGTGGTATGCCCCTTAGATCTCATCGCCAGTACCCAAAGCTAGCTGTTCATGTTGGCTGAATGAAACACATTTTGGTCTTTTCTTTTTAAAGGGGGCAGGGCAGCTGGAGAGATAGCTCAAGGGTTAAGAGCGCTCAGAAGACTTGGGTCCAGTTCCTAGTACCCACCTGGTAGCTGCAGTTCCAAGGGATCCAACACCTTCTTCTGTCTTCTTTGGGCACTGCACGCACATGGTACACAGACTTACACACAGGCAAAACACCCAAAGGTATTAAAATAAAATAGGATGGGAATGTAGCCCAGCAGCAGAGCACTCGCCTGGGATACACAAGGCCTAGAAAAGACAGAAGAAACCCATGGCAGGAGCTTCAGGAACACACAGGTAGGGCCTGGGCTGTGGGAGGTGTTTCTGCGTGTGAAGCCAGGAAAGTCTGGGGACTCCTCTTGGAGCCTTTGTGCAGAGGGAGCTGGTAGATAAAGCCCCGGGGACAGGGCCTTTGCTGAGCAACACCTTCTCCAGACAAATTCAGGGTTAAAATGCAGCGTTTTAAAGTAAACCCTGGAGGACTGAGAGACAGTTCAACCAGTGAGAGTACTTGAGTTCTCAGGAGAGGACCTGAGTTCTGTTCCCAGCACCCACATCCGTTGGCTCCCAACCACCTGCAGCTCCAGCTCCAAAGCATCTAATGCCCCCTTCTGACCACCTCAGGCACCCTCATGCATGTGACACACACACACACACACTAATAAGAATAAACCCACAGGACTCTGCTGAGAGTGTGAGTATAATGGATACAAATAAAGGTGGATATGCCTGGTGTGGTGGCACATGCCTTTAATTCCAACAGGGCAGAGGCAAAAGCAGGTGGGTCTCTGTGAGTTCGAGGCCATCCAGGTCTACATGAGTTCAGGACAGCCAGGACCACATAGCGAGACCCTATCTCAAAACAACACAAAAAGGTCAATGCGAGCCAGGAAGAGATCTCACTGTGATCTCACTTTGACTCCGTTGAGACACAAAGGGCCCAGAAGGAGGGAAATCATGATGCAACTCTAGGGGACTAGACCTCCAGTTCCAGGGAATCCGAGGCCCTCCCTTGGACCAGGCCTGTCCTCTGGAAGCTGGTGGAGCACTCTGCACACCTACTTTTCTAGATACTCAGGCTGCCGACCTGCCGTCAGATGTGTCCCTCCCACCATCTCTGTTAGAAAGTCTCCTGTGGTCCTTCAGCGCTTCCTGTGGCTCCCGGGCCACCATGTCCCCATCAACCCTCACTGTGGCCAGAACCTTCCAGGCCCTGCTCTGAGGCCTCTTGACCCTTCTGCTCCCCAGCCAATGCCACTGTGGCCACACGGGCCTCCTAGAGTCAAGCACAGCCTCCCAGCCTGTCCGTGACTTAAAGATAAGCTTCCTGGGGACAGGGTTGTCGGCATGTCTTGTTGAGCAGGTAGCAGTTTTGCCAGCACACTGAAGGTCCTGAGTCGCTGCTGTCTGTGTTGGGAGAGCCCTAGAAGTGACCCTGAGGCTGAGGGAGGTGGCAGCTCCAGGCTGGGCACGGCCACCCACAGTGTTCGTCACTTTATCAACCTTTCCTCACCCCGCACATTCACCTGTGCTAATACCCTGTCCCTGTTCCTCCCGCCCTCCACTCCTGACAAATGGCTCGGGGGAGCAGAGGTGACAGCCTTCAGTGAGAACAGGCAGACCCTGAGGCCTGTGTTCGCAGTGTGTCCAGTGATAGAGACACAGGCCGTGTGCCCTTCCGCCCCAGTTTGTCCCACTCGTATGAGGTGCGTGTGTTTTGTCCCGTCCTTCATTCCGCTCACTGCAGGAACTCGGTGGCTGTAACACCTCCTGCAGGCCCAGCACAGACGGTTGAGGACATCTAAATGGCTCTTCTCTGGTCCCCTGTGCTCGGCGTCTGTGCTGGTCCTACTGAGGCAGCTGGGATGACTTAGGGACACTGTCCAGAAAGGATGGGTCTGGCCTAGTTGAACTGAGCCCTGGGGCTGAGCCTGGGCTCTGGAGCCTTTCCTGGCCCTGTACCCAATATGACTGACTGACTTCCCCCCAACTAAGCCACATCCTTAGCCACTGAACACAGACTTCAGCTAAGGAACCCCTGTACCCACAGGACTCCAGTTCTTTCTGTCTCCAGCAGCCTTCATCTGCACCTCTGGAAACTGGCAGGCATTTCCTACACCTCAGTAGACTTAGCCACATCTGCAGAGTCCCTATTTGTTTGGGCACCCAGTCATTGACACCAAACTGGGTTGTTCCTGTTAGAGATACTACCCTCCAAATGGGCCCTCAGCTCGCCATATCCAATGCTGCTTCCTCCCCCACATACCACCCTGGGTTTGATCCCCAGCACATCATAAACTGGGCATTGGTGGTGCACACCTGAGATACCATGATCCGAACACTCAGGAGGTGGAGGCAGGAGGATCAGAAGATCAGGGTCACCCTCCACTACATAGTCTATTTGAGGGCATGGGCTACACGAGACCCTGTCTCAAAAAACCAAAAAGTAATTTTGTGTTCAATTGCTGTAACGGCGCGAAGCAGCCATCAAGATATAGATATGCTTGGGTTCCATTTCGTATCAAACATCTCAATACCACAATGGTATCAGAGAGCAGACCCCTGATCAGGCCCCTAATCAGACTCACCATCTCAGCCAATAGTATGGTGTGACTTTGATTCTTCACATGCTCTCAAAATGGCTTCCCTAATTTCAGCCATGGAGTAGTTTGCAAGTGTGGGCAGGAAGAAGGGAGAAGAGAGTCTGTATGAGATGTCCTGCCTTCCCCTTCGCCTCTCAATGGCCACAGTTTGCCACTTGGAGCTTCTAAGGAGGAAGAAAATGCTGCCGGCCTTGCCCCTCTGCAGACATAAAGTTCTACTGGAACAGGCAACTGAGAGCCGTGACATCCTGAGTTCAGCTCCCAGCCCAGAGCAGACAAGTGCAGGGGAGGACAGGAATGTGGCATCTGCAACCCCAGCTCCTAGGGCATAGAGATGGACCCCAGGGGCTCACTAGCTGCCAGTCTAGACCAATCACTGAGCTCCAGGTTCAACGAGAGGCAGCCTCAAAAAATAAGGTGGTGGCTGGAGATGGCTCAGCAGATAAGAGCATCTACCCTTGCAGAGGACCTGGGTTTGAGTCCCAGCTCACATACGGAGGCTCACAGCGGTCTCCAACTCCAGTTCCAGGAGATCTCACACCTTCTTCCGGCCTCCAAGGGCACCAGGCATACACACGGTGTATGGACACACATGCAAGCAAAACACCCATACACAGAAATAAATTTAAATAGAGGCCCAGGAAGATTGCTCAACGAGTAAAGGCTTTTTCCACCAAACCTGAGACGTTCAGTCCCTGGGACCCAGATGGTGGGAGCCAGGCAGCAGTGGCCTATGCGTTTAACCCCAGTGCTCAGGAGGCAGAGCCAGCCAGATCTCTGTGAGTTCGAGGCCAGCCTCATCTACAGAGTGAGATCCAGGACAGGTACCAAAACTACACAGAGAAACCCTGTCTCAAAAAAAAAAAAAAAAAGTGGACAGCAATAGAGAAAGACACCTGATGTCACCTTCTGGCCTCCACACCCAAATGCACAGGCACACAGCCCCTCACACCCCTTCATACACCACACACACACATACACACACACACACACACACACACACACACACACACACACACACACACACGCACACGCACATGCACGTGTACATGCGTACCAGGCAGACAGGTATTAGGAATGGGTTCCTGTAGGCCCACTGCCTGCAGTAGTTCTGAGGAGACACTGTCTTGTGGTTGAGGAAACTGAGGTAGCCAGCTACTAGGATGCTTCTTCGTGGTCACCAGCTGACCAGATCAGTTTTGACAGACCCAGACGCCTCAGAGACCTCCCTGGTTCCCCTCCCCATCTCCTAGTCCTGAGCCAAGATGTATTGGCTCCCGGCCATGAACCATTGTGCCCAGGGCCTCAAAGGCCAGCCTGGTGGGCTCTGATCTGCAGAACTTTGATGGCCCTTTCCTTTTGGCCTGGAACTGGGCAGTCTCTGTGCCTTACCACACCTCTTGATCTGGAACAGACCTTGGAGAAGAAAGGGCTTGGCCAGGCCCCAAAGGAGCCAGGTCTGCAGGCTTTGCAGGAGCAGAGTCTGTTTCCTGGCTTCTCCTAGCCCAGACTGGGTAAGCTGGCCTGGAGCCCACACAGTAAGGGGTGCGAAAACCCAGACCCCCTGGCCCTGGAGTAGAAGGGTCAGAGATTGGCAGATGGCAGAGGGATTCTGAGAGGTGACGATGCAGAAGTGGAGGCCAGTGAAAGGCAGCTGGTGCTGAGGCCTAGGAGAGCTGGAAGGAGCTGGTGGCTGCCTTCCGCATAATACCATCTCCCTAAGAGGACATGAAGTTGGGAAAGGCTGTGGGGGAAGAGCCAGAAGGAGTTAAAGGGGTGAATAAAATTGGAATACGTTCTAATCATGTATTAGACTTACAATAAACAGGAAATATATTTTTTAAAATGGCTTCCCTCGCTGTCAGCAGAACGTGCTGGAAAGTCCCCCTCCGGCTTTACAGAGCATCGATGGGTCAGTTTCTCATCAATCCATCCAAGGACAAGCAGCTGGAACCAGTGGAACCTGACCAAGCAGTAAGCTCCGGGGCCCTGTGCTAGCCAGATTTTCGTCAACTTGTCACTAGCTAGAGTCATCTGGGAAGAGGGAACTTCAAGTGAGAACATGTGTAGGCAAGTCTGCGGTGGGATTTTCTTGACGAATGATCGATGTGGGAGGACCCAGCCTATTGTGGGTAGCGCCTGCCATGGACAGGTGGTCCTGGGTTGTATAAGAAAGCTGACCAAGGGCTGGAGCGCTGGCTGCTCTTCCAGAGGAGCCAGGTTCAATTCCCAGCACCCACATGACAGCTCACAACCATCCATAACTACAGTTTCAGGGGATCCGACACCCTTTTCTGACCTCCACAGGCTCTGCACACGTATGATGCCGACATTCATATAGGCAAAATACCATACACATAAGAGAATAACGATGATGATAACAAAGACTTTAAATAGAAAAAAGAGAACAAGCTGAGCACTTCACAAGGATTGTGCCAGGAAGCAGCATTTTTTTGTAGCCTCTGCTCCAGTTCCCGCCCTGACTTCCCTTCATGATGGACTTCAAGCTGTAAGCTGAAATAAGCCCTTCACCACCCCAGGTTGCTTTTGGTCCTGATTTTTATACAGCAGTAGACAGCAAACGAGGACAGCCAGCATCATTGGTTCTAGGAAGTGAGTTCTGTAGCCAGATGGGGCTGCCAGGCCAAGGCTGCCAGGGCTGGTTAACTCAGGTTCGTGGCTAAGCCAATTTTCAGTCCTTGGATAGCATCCCACTCGACCTGGGTTCAATCAAAGCAAAGGCTTCCTGTGACTTTTTCCAGATGGTGACAGACCCCACTTGACCCCAAAGGGGAGTACCCTGGGTGTGGGGGATACTGGTACCGACTTTCCCCAGGAAGGCATTCTGAGACTGTAGGAAAAAATGAAAAGCAGAACTCTAACCATAAAATTGGATACAAACAGAACTGTCAAGTGCACTGAATTCAGGGGGGAAAGGCACTTGCCCCCAAGCCTGATGGCCTGAATGTAATTCCCAGGACCTACATGGTGGAAAAGAAGTAACTCCCAGAAGTCCTCTGGCCTTCACACTCAGGCTGCGATCCATGTGTATCTCCCCAACACACAAAGAAAATGTAAAATAATAATACATTCTAAAAACAAAATCGAAACCAATTGCACAGTTTAAAAGCCTGGTGTGTGGTGTCCCACATGTGTGCGTGCGGGGGCGCACACACACACACACACACAGTGCTGATGCCTCTGATGTTTCAAAATTCAAGTCTGGGAACTTGACAAGCTTACCCCCACCCCCGCTCAGTGGTGGTGTCATGACACGTGGTCAGGAAGTCCTAAAACTTTCCTGTGGAACTGTGGGCAGCGCTTATGCCTGGCAAGCGCTGATTAGACTTGAAGAGAAAGGTCAGAGGAGACGTGCTCACTCAGGCCCATGATTCAGGCCTGCCCTGTGTGATTCTGAACCATGAGCAGAAGAGCTCTGAGCCTGTGGCAAGGCCTCAGATACAGACCGTGGTGTACACACACACACACACACACACACACACACACACACACACACACACACGGCAGGCAGAGTAGACACAGAGCTGCCTCTTAGGACTCATCTCTGTGCACAGAGGACAAAGCTGCCCTGAGGCTTAGGACATGGGTGCTCAATGGGGACTGAGCCCAGTGGCCCTCCAGAGAGAGAACAATGTGATCGTCACTGTGATTTGTGACACCCCTCAGATAGGAGCAACATCTGCCTGACCCACTGCACAGCTGGAGGGGGATTGTGGTGATCTGAGTGAGGATGTCCCCCCCCATAGGCTCAAATGTTTGGTCCCCAGTTGAAGAAACTGTTTGGGAAGGATTAGGAGGTGTGGCCTTGTTGAAGTATGTGTGTCACTGGGGGTAGGCTTTGAGGTTTCAAAAGCCCATGCCATTCCCAGTGTCTGTCTCTGTCTCCCCTCTCTCTCTCTCTGTCTATCTATCTATCTATCTATCTATCTATCTATCTATCTATCTATCTGTCTTCTGCTTACAGATAAAGTGGTAAGCTCTCAGCTGCCGCACACCTTTAATCCCAGCACATGGAGGGCAGAGGTAGGCAGATCTCTGAGTTTGAGGCTGACCTGGTCTATAGAGTGAGTTCCAGGACAGCAAGGACTACACAGAGAAACCCTGTCTCAAAAAAAAACAACAAAGAAGAAGAAGGAAGAAAAGGAAGTGGAAGGAAGGAAAGGAAGTGGAAAGGAAGAAAGGAAGTGAAAGGAAGCAAAGATGTCCTCCAGAACGAAGGTACATTTCACGGTGTGGCTGATGACTCCAAATGGCTCTGTAGCAGGCTGACTCAGGCCCAGAGACTGTCCCCACCTCTCAGATAGCCTCGCCAGCTCAGGCAATAGGGCCTGTGTTTGAGACAGCTGTGCCTGGTCCCAGGGGTACGGTCCAGCCACCAAGCATCACCTGGAGATAATTGCTGAGTCTCCACAGGCCCTGGCTGTGGGAGACAAATACAGGAACAGATGGGCCCCAGAAGCTAAGAAAAGCACACACGTGCCTACGCCACTCCTGGTGAAGGGCAGAGTCACCCTAGACAGCTTCACCCCATGGGGAAACAAGAGCCCTGGAGGAGAAGCCAGCCTTGGCTTCTCAGGAACCAGAGACAGAATTTAGCAGCCATACATGGGACTAAAGGCAGTGGGCAGGGCTGACCTGACTGTGTTAACCCTGTTGAAACAAAGGCCCCAGTCCTTGAAGGTTCTCTCAGCTCTAGTGTCAGGGTGGTACCTCCAGCTACAACCTTCCCCAACCAGGCCACCTATGTATGACCTTCACTCTGGTGGCCACTGCAGATGAAGAGGTCACCAAAGACTGTGATGCGACTGTACCTGGCATCCAGACTTACACCAGGATTGGGTGTCTAGGGGGTTGAGTCCCAGGTACCTGTTGCAGAAATCAAGTGGTTTCTGTTGAGGAGGAGGGAGCACGGGTACTGCCTGGCATTTGTGTCTTAGGGAGACACACCGATCATTAATAATAAATAAATAAATACATAAATAAATACTCCTGCTGGGCTGTGGTGGCACATGCCTTTAATCCCAGCACTGGGGAGGCAGAGGCAGGTGAATCTCAGTGAGTTCGAGGCCAGCCTGGTCTACAAAGGGAGAGCCAGTTCCAGGACAGCCAGGACTGTTACACAGAGAAACGCTGTCTCAAAAACAAAAACAAAACAAAAATACTCCTACAGACTTCCCTACAGACCAATCTCATGGAAGCATTTTATCAATTAAAAGAATCTCTAGCTTATGTCAAGCTGACAGAAAACTAACCAGTATGCCATATCACACAGCCTGGTTTTGTTCCCAGAACTTTTACCGCCTACATGGTGGCTCACAACTGTAATTCAAGTTCCAGAGGACCTGACGGCTTTGCCTGGCCTTCGAGAGAACCAGGCACATACCTGTGGTACTCACAAATACACAAAATAAAAATAAAGAAATCTAAAGAAATTAAAAAATAAAACACATCTGTTACCTAAATTTCCATAAACAGTCAATGTAGCTGAGTGTGGAGTATATGCCTTTAATCCTAGCACTCAGGAGGCAGAGGCAAATGGAGCTCTGTGAGTCTGAGGCCAACCTGGTCTACAGAGTGAAATTCAGACTAGCCAGGGCTGCATAATGAGATCCTTTCACAAAACAACAACCTCAGTATAAGCTAGACTACAACGAGTCACATACATTTTTAGTTGGGGTTGGGCTATATTGCTCATTCTGGCTTTGATTTTGAGATCCTCCTGCCTCAGCTTCCAGGGCAGCTGGGGTTACAGGTAGTGGTCCACGCCTGTCTCTCTCCACTTCTGTTTTAAATCACGGTGTTGTGTGCCCCAGGCTGCCTTCAAGCTCCACATGCAGCTGAGGATGACTTTGAACTCCTAATCCTCCTGCCTCTACCTTCTGTTGCCAGGATGTGCCACCACACTTGGTTTAAGCCATGCTAGAGATCAGACCCAAGGCCTCCTGCAAACTAAACAAACATTCTACCAACTGAGCCTCATCTCCCAGCCCGACACCAGTCTCTTTTTGACCTGTGTGACTTCCGAAGTCCAGAAGGAACGACCATCTCAGCGGACGCATTTTCCTATGGTCCGTGTTCCCATGTCACATTTGCGTGCTCCTTGTTATTTTGGTATTGTATGATTGTCCCCAAGCCTGGCTTGAGCATAGCTGCCTCAGAGCGACCCATGCGGCTGCAGACGAGTCACGTGAATTCCACAGCTCCGAACGATGCCGTGAACACAAATACAGGCAGGACAATGCAAATTCAAGGCAAACTAGGAGTTCAGGCCAGTCAACCCAGTGAGGAGCCAAGCAGGTGTGACCTGAGGTCCACAATGACCTTGCAGGGTCAACCCAGGCCTGGCTCCCAGCGCAGTGTGACCCTGGCTCCGTGTGGTCTGTAGGTGTGGGTGTGGTGAGGAACTCTCTACTCTCTTCTCCGGGACCTAATGTATCGTACACATTTCCCATAACTCCAGATTCCTCTGTCCTGGGGTCTGGAGATAGGTGGCTGATGATTGCTATTATTTGATATTTATATCAATGTTATATGATGAGGATAACTCTTCTCACAGAGTGGACTTGGTTATCGAGGCAGTGACTCCCTAGTACAGATGAGCTTTCTTGGACACACTGTCTTGCCACATGATGTCCCCCCATGTCCAGTCTATGGAGGGGACCCTGACAAGGGATCATACAAGTGCCAGCACCATGGCCCTGGACTTCCAGCCTCCAGAACTGTGAGCCAAGTACATTTCTTTTTATAAATCACCCCACCTTCGATACTAAATTACAGTAACAGAAACAGACTATCTCAGAAAATCTATACAAATTTCTCCTCCCCTCCAAAACAACGAAGCAAATAACAATAACAATAATTCTTTGGGGTACAAAACACTGATAAACTGTAAAGATACTACCATTTCCTGCCCCATCTCTCCAGAATGAAAGTGTGGCAGCCACACTGTGGCAGGAAAGGTCTGCCACACGACAGAAGCAGAAAAGCCTACTTCCTACAGCCTGAACTATGTTCTTCCCCAAGTCCCGACTCCAGGTACCTCAGGCATACAGCTGTATTTGGGTCAGGATAAGGAAGCAGCTGAAGGAAATCAGGTCCTGTGGCTGAGCTCCCCACCAGGATGGACTAATTTCTATAGAACCATAAACCCAAATAAACTCCTCCTTCTAGAAGATGCCTTGGTCATGGTGTCTCATCACAGCAACAAAAAATAACTAAGACATATCCTCAATATCCCCTCTATCCTCAAGCCCCTGCCCAAGGCCACATACAATTAGGGCAGAATTGCTTACAGCTGATTGGGAGACACTCCGGCAAGGATCCCATGACCCTCTCCACACCCCTTCTGTGAGGGAAAGTCAATATTCAACAAGCCCGTCTGTAACGAGTCTTTCTCTGTCCTGCCAGCCAGCTCCCAAATACCAAATAATGACACAGAGACTTCTTCTTTTTTTTTTTTTTTTTTTTTTTTTTTTTTTTTTTTTTTTTTTATTTTCTGAAACTTTATCTGTGTATAGTTTTGATGCCTGTCCTGGAACTCACTCTGTAGCCCCAGCTGGCCTTGAACTCATAGAGATCCGCCTGGCTCTGTCTCCCAAGTGCTGGGATTAAAGGTGTGCGCCACCACTGCCCAGCCTGACACAGAGACTTCTTATTAATTATGAAAGCTTGGCCTTTAGCTGAGGCCTGTTTTCATCTATCTCTTAACATTTAAATTAACCCATATTGAATCTAATTGATGAGAGAGAGGAGAGATTCTGCAGGTGAGGGAAATTGAGATCATGATGGGAGGACGTGCAGAGATGACCGGCCACGCTAGTGGAAGCCCATGAACTGTGGACTGGTGGCTGTGGAGCCCCCATGGGACTGGACCAGGCCCTCTGGATATGGAAGACAGGAGTTTGGCTCAAACTGTTTGGGGGCACCCAGGCAGCGGGATCGGAATCTGTCCCTGGTCTATGGGCAGGCTTCTAGGAATCCGGTGCCTGTGGTGTGATGCCTTGCACAGCCTTGGTGCAGTGGGAAGGGGCTTGGACCTGCCTAGGCTCAGTGTGCTGAACTCTGCTGACTCCCCATGGGAGACCTCGATTTGGGGGATGTAGGGATGCGGGGTGGCTTGGGAAAGAGGGCTGGGGGGTGGGAGGAGGGAGGAGGGAGAAGGGGGGATTTGTAGATGGTATGTGGAGCCAGTAGAAAATTTCTTAATAAAGAAAAAATGAAAAATTAATTAATTAATTAACCCCTATTAATCTATGTTCTACCATGTGGCTTTTAACCTCTATCTCATTCTGTGTGTTTGACTCATCTGGCTGGCTTCTCTCATGCACCTAGATTCATCTGGAGTTTCCTCTCTCTGCCTGGAAGTCCCGCCTGTCTCTCCTGCTTAGCTATTGGCCATTTAACGCTTTATTAAACCAATCAGAAGGTGCCTTAAGTAGAGACCTATCTTTACATTATAAACAACTATTCTGCAACCCTCAGCTGTGATGATCAAGCAAGCAGGCACAGCTGATCTGATGAAGATGTTGGGACCAGAGGATAGCCCTCACAGCACTACATGACAAGAGATGATCTCAGAAAAAAAGATTATGACCTAGGGACACACGGGATGGACAACATGAAGACACACAAGAAGCCAGTGTCTACAAGCCAAGAAGACACCACCCTGTTGATCTTTTCAACTTGGACTTTTGACCTCCACAGCTGTGAGAAAACCTCCGTTTACTTGAGAGCTCAGGCTTGGTTGTCAGTCACAACAGGCTGGACAAAAATGGCCCAGAGTTAATATCAGATTTTATGTTCGGAACATACAGTGTGCTGTCAGCAAAATCCCTTCATCAAAAGTCTAAGCTGAGCTGGGCCTGATAGCCAGGCCTTCCCAGCAACAGGGGAAGCTGAGGCAGGAGAATCGAAAGTCCAAGCTTTCCCCAGGCTACAGACTGAATGAAGGGTCAGCCTGGGTAATTTAGTAAAACCCTGTCTCAATATAAAAAAAAAATTTGGCCGGGCGGTGGTGGCGCACGCCTTTAATTCCAGCACTCGGGAGGCAGAGGCAGGCGGATCTCTGTGAGTTCGAGGCCAGACTAGGCTACCAAGTGAGTTCCAGGAAAGGTGCAAAGCTACACAGAGAAACCCTGTCTCGAAAAACCAAAAAAAAAAAAAAAAAAAAAAAAAAAAAATTTCCAGTGCAGGGTGGCTGCAGAGATGGCTCAGCGGTTAAGAGCACTGGCTGCTCTTCCAGAAGACCCAGGTTCAATGCCCAGCACCCACCACAACTGTTTGTAACTCCATTTCCAGGAGATCTGATACCCTCACACCAATGCACATAAAATTAAATTATTAATTTTTTAAAGAGTGGTAGAGCATTGGCCTGGCATGTGTAAATAAGGCTCTGGATTTAATCCCAGCACTGCTAAGATAGAAATAATGAGATGCCAGGCAGTGGTGGTACACACCTTTAATCAGGGAGGCAGGCACAGGCGGATCTCTGCGTTTGAGGCCAGCCTGATATACAGGACAGCCTGGGCTACACAGAGAAACCCTGTAATGGGGGGCAGGGAGCCTGTCAATGGAGTAAGGAGTCGGTGAGGGAAAAGTTCCCCACACTGCTGCTCTCAGGTGTGGATTCAAAGACTGTGGGGCCATGGCTCTGGGGCAACTTCACCAAGGACACGCTCCTGTCAGAGCTTCTGTGAGCTGCAATTCTCTGAAGTAGCTGTGTCTGTCCAGATTAAAAGCCCTGTGGACTGCCTGGCCTTGGCTGGGGGTGGGGGGTGGGGGTGGTGCGTCTCTCACAGTCCTGACTCAGTTATCTGTGGTCATCTAGCTAAACTTTGTGCCTGACGTTTCTGTCTCCTGACTAGCAGATATGCATCACAGAATGTGTCCCTCAGTGTAGCTGACCTTCAGCTTCCACCAGCCTTTGCTCTAAGGACATCCTGAACCTCCGGAAACGTCCCACTTGGCTGTGAGCTGCCTACCCGATGCTCCCACCGACGTAACTGGTGACCATATTGACGGTCCACTGTTCTGTGACTGTACATGCTCACGTACCCTCCTCTATGGTAGGACAGGGCATCCAGAGTAGGCTGGCTGCGTTCCTGAGCCAGCGTCACTCACATTGGACTCACAGTTTCATTATTGCCTTTAGAGCAGTTTCTAGTTTTTTGTTTTTTACTTTCGTGTGTGGACGCGCGTGTGCCGGAGCAGGTGTCTTCCCTGATTATACTTTACTTGAGTTGTTTAGATTACTAAAATGCAACTGTAGAGATACTGAAGCCAGAAAGAGGCTTGATCTGACCTTAGGCAGGATCATGTTTATTCACAGCAGGGGGAGCATTTTGTCACCCATTGGCCAAAGTGCCTGCAGAAGAAAATGGGATGCAGGACCCCTAATAGGAGGGGAAATAACTTCCATAGTCTGCAAGGGAAGCTGGGAAATGTAGTCTTTCAGCAGAAAACTACCAGACTAGGTCTCCCACTAAAGCTGAAGCTTTTGTATTCCCCTAGACCGCCTAGCCAGCAATCCTCCTGTCCTCACCTCCTGGGACTACAAGGGAGGGTTGCCACACCCGGCTTTCTACCTGAGTGCTGGGGACACCAACTCAGGTCTTTATTTTTTTTTTATATTTTATTTATGTATGTGAGTGTTTTGCCTGCATGTATGCCTAGGCACTGCCTGCGTGCTTAGTGTCACAGAAGAGGGAATTGGATCCCGTTAACTGGTTCAACCATGTGGGTGCTGGGAACCGAACCCAGGTCCTCTGCAAGAGCAGCTAGTGTTTTTAACACACTAAGCCATCTCTCCAGCCCCTGAACTCAGGAATTTTTTTTATTTTGTTTCGTTGAGCAGGGTCTCACTATGTAGCCTTGGATGTCCTGGAACTTGCTCTGTAGACCAGACTGGCCTCAAACTCACAGAGATCCGCCTGCCTCTGCCTCTCCAGCTCTGAGATTAAAGGCTTGCGCTGCCACCGAACTCAGGTCTTAATGCATGTGTAACAAGTTCTTTGTGACTGAGCTGACATCCCACCCTTTGATTTGTTTTTTATTTTATTGTTACTTTGTTTGTTGATTCAGAGTCTCGTGTAGCCCAGGATGGCTCAAAGCCAGTGTAGGCAAACATGGCTATGAACCTCTGATCTTGCTGCCCCCACCTCTGGAACTCCTGACGTGTTTCGCTCATGCTGACACTTGCGGTCATCACGTGGCCGTGGCCCCGTCACAGGGCCCTGTTCTTTTTCAGAGTTGTCAGAGTTCCATAGGGATGACTGTTATTGCTGGGCACAGCCTGGCTGTCTCAGCTGCACACGCCGCCTTCTTTGGACACCGGCTCCGAGCTGTCTGAATCCGACTCCCAAGGATCCACACGCATGCCTTATCTTTCACTCTTGCAGTTTAGAAGTCGGATGGCGTCTGTTTGTCCCAGAGAACACACACTCACGAGACAGGGGGGTGCGTGTGTGCAGGGTTCCGGCTGTGTTCGTCAGCTGTCTGGTTGTGTTTTATGGAGGCAGAGAGAAAAACGCACTTTAAAATGTATTATTTTTTATACATCTGTGTGTATGTCCAAATACCTGCTGAGGTTAGAGGAGGGCATTGGATTCCCTGGGGCTGGAGTTACACTCAGTTGTGAAACGCCCAATATATGCGTGCTGGGATCCAAACTCAGGCCATCTGCGAGAACAGCAGATGCTCTCCAGCTCGGGAAGACACTACTTTCTTTTTTCACCTTAGCCTTGAGGGAACAACTACTATATGCCCAGCTTCCATGTGGCAGGAGGCCACATGTGGTAGGGGGTCCTTTCTCTTTCTGTCCTTCACAGAGACCCCCCCCCCGGGCAGTAACACAGCCCTCACCTAGACTTGGGGGGTTTAAAAAGCGTAAAGGCAGCAGCCTTGGCTACATTGTGGTGAAGGACATATCCTTTCAGTGTGGTGAAACAGCCCCATGCCTTTCATATTGTGTGGCACCTTAGTTTCTGCTGTGTGTGTGTGTGTGTGTGTGTGTGTGTGTGTGTGTGTGTGTTAGACTTGTTTATTTTGTGAGTGTTTTACTTACACGTATATATGTGTACTTTATGTGTCCACAGAGGTCAAAATGGCATTGGATCCCTTGGAACTGGAGTTAACGATGGTTGTGGGCCATTCAGCGGATGCTGGGAATCAAACTGAGGTCCTCTGCCCTTAACTACCCTCTTGCCCCAGTGGCTCATTTTCTTAAGAGCTGCCCAGATGCTCGGTGTGGTGGTGCACACCTTTAACCCCAGCACTTGGGAGGCAAAGGCAGGTGGATCTCTCTGAGTTCCAGGCCAGCCAGGGCTATGCAGAGAGACCTTGTCTCAAAAAATAAACAAATACATAAAAATAAATAAATATTAAAATTAAAAGAAGAGTTGACCAGTAACTGGTAAAACACTATTTCCAGGTGAGCCTCTGAGGGTGTTTTGGAAGAGATGAACTGAGAAGAGAAGATAAACGTGTACATACACATACACACACACACACACACACACACACACACACACACACATACACACACGACTCACGACCATGGTGAGTGGCATTCTCCAACCTGCCTAGGGTCCAGATGGAACCACAGGGCAAGGGGTAAGAGCATGAATGCCATGCCTGGCTGATGGTAGGGTTAACTTTCAAACAGGAAATTTTAGAGTCGATAAACATCATTCAAACCACAGGCAGGGTTTTATTTAGATGACTTCATTTTATATCCAAATGCACAGTCCATGTGAAGGTCACCTATGGACATAGTCCACATGCTGGGGGTCTCCCTCCCCCACACTTTCTCTGTCCATGGCACTGGGGACTGAACCCGGGGCCTCACAAAAGATAGTCAAGAACCTCAGGACTGAGCCACATCCCTGGACCCCTTTGCAATTTTCGGTGGAGAGCCTCAGGTTAGCCTTGAACTTACACTCAAACCTGTGGCCCAGGTCTCGAAACTGTAATCCTCTTGCCTCTGCTCCCAGCTGGGTGACAGACCTGTGTCACCAGGCCCAGCTGCACCAGATAATTTTAATCAAAATAAGATACTTGTATGTGGGAGCCTGTGTAAGAAAGCTGTGAACTTGCACTTGGAAGGCAGAAGCAGATGGACCTCTGAGTTTGAGGCCAGCCTGGTCTACAGAGCGAGTTCCAGGCCAGCCAGGACTACACAGAGAAACCCTGTCTCGAAAAACCAAATAAAATAAAATAAAATAAATGTACATGAAAGCAAAGACATAAAAGGAATTCCCTGGCTTGTCTACATTATCTCTGTGGGAAAGACAAAGGCCTGGGAGGGATATTCATGGCTCTTTTCACATGATCAAAGATGATAAGGCATAACACCAGGTGTATCACCTTGCTGGGCTTGTATTTGCTTAAGCTAACTGTAAATGTCACCTCGTGTTTTAATAATAAAAATGAGAATTGTTTTGTTTGCACCACCCTTGAGCCCAAACACTTGGAGTACCTTGGTTACCTCTTGCAGATCTTTTGATATGTCCCTCTATTTTTGGACACGTAGCCAGCCTCACTGGCAGGGTCGAGTCTACACTTGTAGGCATCTGTGGGAATGAGAGGAGGAAGAAGAGGAGAAACAGTGAATGAATATGATCAAAATATATAAAAAATGTATGAGTCAGAAGTAGTGGTGTGCATCTTTTTGTTGTTGTTGTTGTTTTGGTTTTTCTAGACAGGGTTTCTCTGTGTAGTTTTGGTGCCTGTCCTGGATCTCACCCTGTAGACCAGGCTGGCCTTGAACTCACAGAGGTCTGCCTGGCTCTGCCTCCCGAGTGCTGGATTAAGTGGTACACATCTTTAATCCCAGCACTTGGGAGGCAGAGGCAGGGGATCTCTGTGAGTTCAAGGCCAGCCTATATAGAGTTCTAGGACAGCTAGGGCTACAAAGAAAGACCCTGTCTGGAAAAAAACAAAAACAAAAACCAAACAAACAAAAAAAAAAAAAAAAAACATGACTGCCATGACAGAATTCACCAAAACCTTTTGAAGCAAACCCAAATGCCAATGCCGCCATAGACATGGAGGCTTCGGCTTGCCAGAGACATCCCCAGACACAGGGACACAGGTACCATGTACTATCGATGTGACACTGAGGGTCACGCCACACAACATCTGCTGAGAAAATGTCACAGGCTTCTGAGCCTAGACATGGCCTGCGTCCCCAGAAGGACCCTCTCCAGCCTGTCCCAGTGCTATGACAGCATGTCACAGACCCACTGGCTCTAAGCAATATCAATAAAGCCAGGTGAGACCTCACACAACTGTAATCCCAGCACCTGGGAGGCTGAGGCAGGATGGTCAAGGGCAGGTGATGATAGGGATTATGATGGCGCTGGTAGTGGTGCTGATGATGTTGGTGATAATGGTGGTAGTGGTGGTAATGAGGATAATGGTGATGATGGTGATAGTGGGGATGGTAGTGAGGATGTGACAGGGGTGGTGGCGGTGGCGGCGGCAGCGGCGGCGGTAACTCTGCCTTCTGGTGTGCTCTGCAATTCTCTTGAGCAACCCTGGTTCAGAGAGTAAGCTGGTGACTTCCACCCTTTGTTTCTCCCTGCCCGGGGGCAGAGGACAAAAGCCCAGAGCCTCAAAGGGAAGACATAACCTACTTAAGGAGAGGAGAGCCATTCCATTTCCCAGGCAGTGAAGTTGCAGTCCTCTGCAGGTCTGGGGCGGGGTGGTAGAGAGCAGAAAGGCACATTGGCCCTGGAAGGGCTGGCCTCTCACGGCTTGGTTCCCTTAGAAAAATTCTGTGTCAGACCAGGAAAACCCAGCCATGCGTCATGAGGACATAATCAGCATCCATCAGCTGGCCTTGCCCATTTGGAGAGCTGGGGAGCAGCGAGGGAACCTGCCAGAACTGGAGCCAGATGCCCAGATAATCCAGTTAGGGCTGAAGCTGAGCAGACGTGGATAGCCTGACCCATGGCCATTAGAGAGTTCACTGGCTCCCAGAAGACAGCTTGTGACTGAAGAGGATCTGCCCGGGCTTCTGCTAACAGCATGCTACCCCAAATGCGAGGGAAGGCTGTTCATTCTTCCTAGTTAGCAGATAAAAACAAAAACAAACAAACACACACAGAGGTCTGGATGGTCCCTAGTCCCACAGAGAGTGAGCCGCTGAGACACTGAGTGTGCAGATATCCCAAATTTCTTGCCTCCTAGAGGTAAGTGAACCTGGCTAGAGCACTGCCATTGAATGGTCCTGGCTGCCCCTGACCAATCCCTTCCCCGTGGGTCCTGTTCAGCACCTGGAAGCATACCCCCACCCCTACCCATCCAGGGATACACTTTGATTCCTTTGTAGACCTCCTTAGGAAACATCTGGCCAGGTCACTTTCTGGGGACTTGCTTTAGGTCAAGGAGAAACCCTGTCTCAAAAAACAAAACAAAACAACAACAACAAAAATCCTCTGGTCTCCACACATGCCATCTGCCCCACAATAATAATAATAATAATAATAATAATAATAATAATAATAAAAAATAATTTTGTTGTTGTTGTTAGTTTGTTTTGTGTGTGTGTGGTTGTTTGAGGCAGGGTTTCTCTGTGTAACAGCCCTGGCTATCCTGGAACTCTCTCTAGACCAGGCTGGCCTTGAACTCACAAAGATCAGCCTGCGCCTGCCTCCTGAGTGCTGGGATTAAAGGCATGAGCCACCATGCCTGGCCAAATAAAAAGATTTTAAAAGTGGTGGCGCACACCTTTAATCCCAGCACTCGGGAGGCAGAGGCAGGCAGATCTTTGTGAGTTCGAGGCCAGCCTGGTCTACAGAGTGAGTTCCGGGAAAGGCGCAAAGCTACACAGAGAAACCCTGTCTCCAAAAAAACAAAACAAAAAAAAAAAAAAAGAAAGAAAGAAAGAAAAGAAAAGAAGCCAATGATAAAGGAAGATTGCACACAGCAGACAGACAGACAGACACACACACACACCCCCACACACACACACGGCTAGCTACATGTCACAAAACAGCATGCATGAGAAACGGACCCTTGCTCTCCAAATGAGAGAGAGGCAGGTGCTCATGAATATGTAAGTGGCATCTGCAGGCTCAGGTCCAGCTCTCCAGCTCACTCCTGTTCTCAGGCATTCCTTCTCCTTCACGAAGAAACCGTCTGTTTCAATCATCAGCCATGCGGCCTCAGTCCAAATCTTTGTTATGGAACTCAAGAACCTGGACATCTTAGTGGTTTTCCCTGGACTCAGGTTCAATACTACAGCGTCAGCCAGCAAGACTCGCTGTCCACCCCCAGATCCAGCTGAAGAGACCCTGGAGTATTGACATTGGAGACACACTGGAGTATTGATTACGCAGACAGGAGAGTCGCTGTCATCATGTGGATGCCACCTCCCACACGGGACCATCAGAAAGGACAAGTGTGGGGAATGCCCAGCAAACCCTTGTGCTGTCAGTGTGGGAAATAAGATCCTCCAGCCGAGCATGATGGCTCACACCTTCAATCCCAGCACTTGGGAGGCAGAGGCAGGCAGATCTGTCTCTGTGAGTTCCAGGCCAGCCTGGTCTACAGAGTGAGTTCAGGACAGCCAGGGCTCCATAGTGAGTCCTTGTCTTAAACATAAAGAAATAAACAAATAAATAAAATCCTCTCCGGGCAGTGGTGGCGCACGCCTTTAATCCCAGCACTCGGGAGGCAGAGGCAGGTGGATCTCTGTGAGTTCGAGGCCAGCCTGGTCTACAGAGCTAGTCCAGGACAGGCTCCAAAGCTACAGAGAAACCCTGTCTCGAAAAACCAAAAAACCAACGGCTTGAGGGGTCCCCAACTGGATCAGGCCCTCTGAATAGGTGAGACAGTTGATTGGCTTGATCTGTTTGGGAGGCATCTAGGCAGTGGTACCGGGTCCTGTGCTCATTGCATGAATTGGCTGTTTGAAACCTGGGGCTTATACAGGGACACTTGGCTCAGTCTGGGAGGAGGGGACTGGACCTGCCTGGACTGAGTCTACCAGGTTGATCGCAGTCCTCGGGGAGGCTTTGCCCTGGAGGAGGTGGGAATGGGGGGTGGGCTGGGGGGAAGGGGAGGGGGCAGGAGGAGGGAGAACAAAGGAATCCGTGGCTGATATGTAGAACTGAATGATATTGTAAAATAAAATAAAAGGGAAAAAAAGAAAAACCAAAATAATAATAATAATAATAAATAAAAATAAAATCCTCACTCTATAATGATGAAGTCAAGAGTCTAGGGAAGACAAAGCTGAGTTTAATATGCCATTCTACAGAAAGAGGTGACGGTAAAAACAGCTGTCGTGCTGATTCAGTGCCAGGCAGTGGCTTTTAAATCCCCAACCCTGAGAAACCCCTAGCCTCCTTTTCCAATAGGGCAGGGCTTCAGGGATGCACAGTCTAGCACAGCCCTCTTCAAAGATCCTCCACTCTATTGTTTAGGATACGAGACCTATTCTGGTCATGGCTTCAGGTCACATAACAGATTACCTGTTGTTTTCAAGTCTCGGGGTTTTAAGACAAACAGGTCCCAGCTTCCAGCTAGAGAAGAGGGACCTGATGCCGCCTGCTCACCTGTAAGTCTGAGGAACCCTAAGTTCCTCAGTAACCTCGAACTGAAAAGGGACCGTAACAATTGGTTTTTTCACACCAGGGATGTCTTCAGCATGTCAGGCATGGCACTATGAGGGTGCCTACTATAGACATCAGGGAACAGGTGACGCATCTCCCCTCCTCGTGATGGAACCCGCACAGAGACTAGGCCTGCAAAAGGGAGGAAGGAGACCTGGGCAACATCCCTCATCCCCTGCCCTACCCACTCATAGCAGGGCAGGAAGGAGGCTTTCAAGCCCCAAGGGAAAGCTCACAAATTGAAATCTGAATCTTCAGGGCCACACCCTGCAGCTGCCCTAACACAGGCAAGAGGGCGGGCAGTGAGCTAATTCCATTTCCCCTCTGTGGGCACACATCTTTGAAAGCCACATCGTCAGCTCGAGAATCAGAATGGTCTGAACGTAAACACTCAGACAACAGGGGAATGGCAGTGTTTGAAGAAAAGGCTGCCTCTTGTTCTGAACAAGCCACATCATCCCCTGGGGCACTTCTCCTGAGCAGCACAGTGTCACATCTGTTTGCCTTGTTTCAGGCGTAATGAGTAATCCAGAAATGATGGAAAGCGTGAGGGTAGCCGGGCGTGATGATGCAGGCCTGTAGTCCAAGCTCTGGGGAGGCTGAGGCAGGAAGATCGAGAGTTTGAGGCTAGTCTGGGTTACATTTTTTTTTTTTCATTTTGAGAAAGACAGGGTCTCAGATAGCCCAGGCTGATTATAAACCTGCATACAGCCAAGGCTGGCCTTGAACTTCTGATTCTTCTGTCTTGACCTCTCAAGTGCTGGGATTACAGTATAAGAGCACACTGGCAGACATTATACCTTATGTAAGAGACTTGAGCACCCACGGGATTTGAAAACAGCAGGGCTCCTAAAAATATCCCCACAAAATTCCTATAAATTATGAGGGATTAATAATAATAATAATAATAATAATAATAATAATAATAATAATTTATTGTTGAGTTATATAGCCCTGGCTGGCCAGGAACTCACAGAGATCTACCTGCCTTGCCTCTGAAGAGCTGGTATTAAAGGTGTGCACCTCCACAACTAGCTGGGATAATTTATTATTAGTGATTATCTAGAACATTTTACTGAGCTCTGAAGTTCAATACCACAGCCCTTTCCTGACACTCTATAGACTGAAGCAGTCACTCAGACCGTGCCCCTTGGTGTTCATGTTCTCTGTCTAGAGTCTTGGTTTTCTTCTTTTAGTTTAATTCGGCATTTTAAAGTTATTTTACTGTATGTGCATGGGTATTTTGCCTGAGTGAATGTCTGTGTGTGTGTGTACCTAGTGCCTGTGGAAACCAGAAGAATTCATCAGATTACCTGGAACAGACAGTTGTGAGCCACCACATGGGTGCTGGGAATTCAACTTGGGTCTCTGGAAAGAACCTCTTAACTGCTGAGCCAGCTTTTCACCTGTTTAATTTTATTTTTAAGTGTGTGTGTGTGTGTGTGTGTGTGTGTGTGTGTGTGTGTGTGTGTGTATGCATGTGCTGATGAACCAGCCTGCCTCCAACTTGGCCTTAAAAGCCATCTTAACGTAAAGACTAAATAGATTCATTCCTCTTTATGATTAAACCTGTTTTTTAAGGACTGGGCTATGCCCCATCTGTAACCTTAACTACAAACAGTTCTGTACTGCCTATTCAGACAATAGCAATTCAGCAATCCTGTCTTTGTTCCAGAAAGTGTAATAACCGTCTTGCAACCCTGCCTTTGTTGTAGAAGGTTATCTTGACCACCTATGGCTACTCTGTTACCCGTTGTTGGGACTATCTTGTGATGGCCACCTTGCAACCATGGAGGTTGTTATGACTAACTTCTTTTTGTTTTCATTTTTTTCAAGACAGGGTTTCTCTGTGTAGCCCTGGCTGTCCTGGAACTCACTATGTAGACCAGGCTGATCTCACATGCTCAGATCCACCTGCCTCTGCCTCCTGAGTACTGGGCTTAAAGGCGTGCACCACTGCCCAGCTATGAGTTAACTTCTTATGTTTTTCTGCTCCTGTAACTCCACCTATTTTGCCCCTCAAATCCCCCATTTGGAAATCTCCTACCCCTGAGCTATACAACCTTGTCCTCTTCTCCTCCAATGCTGACCTCTCAAACCCCACCTTAGGGGGAGGCTGCCTGTGTACATGAATAAAACAGCTTGCTTGCTTTAATTAATTTGGCCATGATGATTTATATGCCGCTGGAACCTCCAGCTAGCTCCTTCAAAAATCCCATTTCTCTCTCTCCAAACCCTGAGATTCTCTCAGAGAATCTCCAACGGAGAAGAGCCACCAAAAAGCCCAGTTCTGAATCCTTGGCAACCGTGGGGGCACCTCCCCTGAAGCTGCCAGCAACCTAAGGCCCCACCTAAAAGCACAAATCCAGTTTACGGAGGACACGCCATCACCCCTCACCTACAGGGTACATAAGTACCCTGCCTAAGATCCGCCATGTGATTTTTCTCCTGCCTCTTCTCCCACCTCGATCTCTGGGGCATGGAGGACTCACCCGGGAGTTGCTTTGCCCAAAATAGACCTGGTCTTCTACTTTTTTAATTCAGCTTGATCTGGCTTGGTCGGGATACAGAAAACCTGTTAATTTTGGTCCGTGGTCTTTCTCCTCACATCTTTGGGATTAACAATGCACATGTAAGTGAAGGGCTGGGGCATCCAGGCGAAGCTGTCTGATGGCCAGGACCTGGAGTTACAGACTGCTATGAGCTGCCCAGTGTGGGTGCAAGGAGTGGAACTCGGGTCCTATGCAAGAGCAGTGCATGCCCTTAATTGCTGGGCCATCTCCAGCCCCTTTGTCCTCTTCCCTTCTTGATAGACTTATATTTGCAGTGCTAAGGATGAGCACAGGGTGCTCGCTCTCCTTCCTCCCCGCCTCCCTCTTTCCTTCCCAGCACTGAGCCTGGGATAGGACTCAGGACCTTGTGCGTGCTAGGCAAATGCTCTACCCCTGAACCACTTCCCAGTTTCTTGTGCGTGCTAAGCAAATGCTCTATCCCTCAACCACTTCCCAGTTCCTCTCGGGCATACACACTGAACATTATTTTTTTTTTAATTGTTTTAACGAGATGGTGATGGCTTCTATTACATATTTATTTATTTATTTTAGTTTTTCAAGACAAGGTTTCTCTGTGTAGCCCTGGCTGTCCTGGAACTTGCTCTGTAGACCAGGCTAACTTCGAACTCGAGGATCTGCCTACCTCTGCCTCCCAAGCGCTGGGTTTAAAGGTGTGCACCACCACACCCAGCTTATTACATATCTATTAATTTATCTGCTTGCTGCTCTTTCTTGTGCCTCCCACCTCCTTTTAAGAGCAGTTCTGTAGACAAATAGCTAAACAGTCTTATTAAATAAGAAACACAGAGCCAAATACAGAGGTGCAAGCTGTAGAGATCAGAGCAATAGCTACCAACTAACTTTACCTTACCACCTCGCTGTAGCTTCCCAAGAGAGCTTCTTCCTGTCTAACCTGTGCCTTTATTGCCTTCCTGTTCTGCCTTCTCATTGGCTATAAGCCCAGCCACATCACTTCCTCATCACTGCCTGTCTATACAGACCTCCAGATCTCTATGGTTGGTACTGGGATTAAAGGTGAGTGTCACCACACTTGGCTGTGTCCTTGACCACACAGAGACTCTGTCTGCCATATCATCGAATTAAGGGCATGTGTCACCATAGCCTGACTTCTGTTTATGGCTCGCTATGACCTCTGATCTCCAGGCAGACTTTACTTATTAACATACAAATAAAATATCACATTTCAGCACAAATAAAATATCACCACACAGTTCTAATAAAAAACAAACAAACAAAACAAAAAAACTCAAAAGAGCAGTTTTTCCTATACTACCTGTGGAATTCCTTTTACAGACAGTATCCATCCCTTTCCTTTTGCCTCTAAGATTTACTTGCTTTTATTTTATGTAGATGAATGTTTTGTCTGCATGTATATATGAGCACACTGTGCCCTCAGAGGTCAGCAGAAAGCATCGGATCCCCTGGAACTGGAGTCGCAGGTGAGGCACAGTATAGGGTCTGGGAACCTTTGCTATAGTAGTGAGAGCTCTTAATCACTGAGCCATCTCTGAAGCCCTAATAGGTGTTTTGAGACAGGGTCCCACCTAGGATAGTCTTGAATGTGTGACCCTTCTGCCTCAGCCTCTCAGGTGCTATGATGGAGGCAGGACAGAAACACAGGGAGCTGGGTGTGGTGGTGCACGACTTTGATCCCAGCACTCAGGAAGCAGAAGCAAGCGGGTCTCCACGAGTTCAAGGCCAGTCTAGTCTACATATAGTTCCAGGACAACCAGGACTACCCAGAGTGTTATCATTCCCGGCGCCCTAGCTGCTTCCAGAGTCCCATGGCCCGGCATGTGCTGTCAGCATTCAGGCAAAACGCTTAGTCATACCAGGGCCTATCATCCTACGTAATCCATGTACAGCATGGCCATGTAACCTATATGCATACGTGGCATGGCTACGTAAGCCCCGGCACGCATTCTGGAGGTGATCCTTAAAATCAGACTCCACCTGTTCCCCCTTCCCCTTCCGCACATTTCTCTCTGGCAGGCCTGCTCACTCGCCCATTTTTCCAATCTCCCCCCACCCTTGGTAAAAACTCTTCAAGTGGGTTTTGTTGTGTCTCGTGGTCTGTTGTCGTGCCTGGTCAGTGACAGAGAGGCTCTGGGTACTCTCAGAGAGCTGTATCTGAGGAGGTGCAGCTTCCTCTTCCGGTTGCTCCTTTCCACCCAGAAGCCATGCAGAACCATCTGCCTTTCCTGCCTGGAGCCTCCTCTGTGGTGAAGCAGCCATTAGCGTGGTCAGCGGCAGCCCAGCTAGCAAGGTCTGTCATGCAAGCCGGAGAAGCCGAGGCAGGGGGGCTGCTGAGGGAAGCCAGGTGCAGAACCAGCCTGCCTCCATTTTAGGCTTAAAGACGAACTAGGCTCATTCTCGTTTACAATTAATTACGTTTCTCAAGGACTGGCCTATGCCGCACCTGTGACCTTAACTACAATTGGTTCTGTATCCGTGGTTCTTATCCCAGGAACGGCAACCATGTCTTCCTTTCAAAAAGTGTATACCCATCTTGCAACCCTACCTTTATGGCTACCTTGTTATGCCCACCTGGCGACCATGTCTTTGTTTCTGGAGGTCATTAGGACTAAAGTTGTTGGCCCTGTTCCTGTAACCCCGCCTATTTTGATTGCTAACCCCCCCATTTGGAAACCCCCTAGCCCGAGCTATAAAAATGTGTCTTCCTCACATCCAATCCTGACCTCTCGAACCCCACCTTAGGGGGAGGCAGCCGGTGTACACGAATTAAAAAGAAGGTTGCTTTAATTAATTGCTTGCTTTAATTAAATTCGGCCATGATGACCCCATCTTTGGGATTAACACGAGGCCCATCTGAGCAGGACACATCATTCCCATACCGATCTCATCCAGTCACTTCCAACTGAAGCCCAGATAAAGTTAGACAAGCAGCATTTCTCTTAGAAACCCGATAGAGGTGGAAACTGCTTACAGGTGAGGAAGGATCTGTGAGCTGTTTTAGAAAACCCATTCACTCAGTCATTCATGAATTTTTTTTTTTCCTCCTTGAGAAAGGAACTCCTTGTGATTGTGTGGTCTTGGCTGAACTGGAACCTTTGCGTTTCTGTTTCGAGATAGTCACACTTGTTTTAAATAATGAACATTCTTTTCAGGTTCAATAGAGAAACACTGAGACCGGATTTCAGGTGGAACACCCTTTAGTTACCCAGGCCACCCACAGAGGAGAACTGGACTAGAGACCCAACAGTGATGCTCACCCTGAAGGAATTTCCTTCCTTTCACTGACTTTAGAGGGAGACTTCACAGACTGCAGAGATAAGGCTTGCCAGCAACTGAGGAAAATGTCCACTACTTTCTAGCTTTCAAAGGTTCTAAATAGGATGTAGGGTAGTAAATCAGGGGCTTTGGAACCGAGCAGCAGGAAGCAGATCCAGTTTTCCTGACCTCCCTGTGATAATGGTCTCAGCAGGGAACCTGTTTGGGGCGGCATGGATGGGGGAGAGGGAGAAGCCAGGGGGGTGTGACTAATCCCAAAGCCAGTCCAGTGCTTGTGAGCTCACAGCTCTCTCGTCCAGGTTGGTCTCTAACTAAAGGCAATCCTCCTGTCTCAGCTTCCTGAGTGCTGGGATTACAAGCATGAGCCTCCACACTCAGATTCAGCCTTCAGAACTTTGGTTGTTGTTTTGTTTTCAGAACAGGGTTTCTCTGTGTAGTCCTGGCTGTCGTGGAACTCGCTCTGTAGACCAGGCTGGCAGTAGAGACCACAGATTTCTGGATCTCTGGAAACAGAATACACCTTTCTTTCCCGAACCACAGTGGGGTTAGGTTTTCTCCTTCCCTAAGACTTCCATCTTTGAATTCTTCCTTTTTTTTTTTTTTGTTTTTTTTTTTTTGTTTTTTTTTTGTGATATATATTTTTTATTTTACAATACCATTCAGTTCTACATATCAGCCATGGGTTCCCCTATTCTCCCCCCTCCCACGCCCTCCCCATACCCCCAGCCCACCCTCCATTCCCACCTCCTCCAGGACAAGTCCTCCCCCGAGGACTGTGATCAACTTGGTAGACTCAGTCCGAATTCTTCCTTTTTTAAAAATAATTTTGAGTACTTAAGTTTTATTATTTATTTGTTTGTTTGTTGGGAGGAGCTCTCACTACTATGTAGCTCTGCCTGGCCTGGAACTCACAATGTAGAGCAGGCTAGCCCCAAACTCACAGCAATCCTTCTGGCTCTGCCTCCTAATATGTGCCCATGGAGGTCTGTGCATTCCTGCCCCGTCCCTGTTCACTGTCCGCCCTCCCGTTCCTCCCCCCATCCCTGCTCTGCTCTGTCTACCTGCCTCCCATGTCTTCACTCCAAGATGACCTCCTGCTCTTCCACTCTCTCTGCTTTCCTGATCAACGTCTCTTACACTAACTCTCCTGTTCCTGATGTGTTCTCTTAGTGGCACACCTTGGCAGGGCCCAACAAAGGGCACACCCACTTTGCCTTTACTCACCAGGCTTTCCTTGTATTTGGTCTGGCCACGCTGGGATCCTTCCCACAACAGAGCTGTCCTTTTTGCCTCTTCCTCCCTTGCGCTCCTACCCTAACCTGTGTACACTCTGCTAATTCCTGACTCCTAAAAAAATCCACCACTTGCCGCTCCAGCGTGCTCAACAGGGCTTTCTTTTGATCTCAGGCAGACTGAGCTGCTATTCTGTTTTTCAGTGTCCTCCACAACGGCCGCCTTCTCCTTCTTCTTCTCAGTGCCTATGGCGCTGCTGCTGCTGAGCCTGCCTCGCCCCACCCGCCTCGGACCCTGCTGCCTGGGAGGGCACCATGAGTGGCAGTGCCTGGTCACTGTGGGGGGCTGGCCCGATAGGAGCCACTTCCAGCCCAGCTGCCACCACCGCCATGGCCAGGAGAGCATCTTTTATTCCTATGGTTTCTTACATGCTGCCACATGGTTTAAAATCTATATAATTTGTAACGAAGTCTGTTTCCTGTGGAAACTTATCTTACTGGTATAAAAGTCCTGTCTATTTTGTATGTATGTGTAGACAAATTTCTAAACAGTCTTATTAAATTAGAAACACCGAGCCAAATACAGGGGTAATAGTCAAAGAGATCAGAGAAATAGCGAATAGCCACCAACTAACCTTAGCTCACCACCTCGCTGTAGCTTCCCAAGAGAGCTTCTTCCTGTCTAACCTGCGCCTTTTTTGCCTTCCTGTTCTGCCTCCTCATTGGCTCTCAGCCCAGCCACATCACTTCCCCGTCACTGCCTATCTATACAGACCTCCAGGTCTCTATGGTTGGTACTGGGACTAAAGGCATATGTCACCATGCTTGGCTGTGTCCTTGACCACACAGAGACTTTACCTGCCATGTGATAGGATTAAGGGTGTGTGCCACGACACTATGACCTCTGATCTCTAGGAAAACTTTATTTATTAACATAAAAATAAAATATCACACTTCAGCACAAATAAAATATCACCACATTTCCCCTTTTTTCTAATAAAAATAAAAAAGAATAAAAAAGTTATAACTAATATAAGAAAAACTATATACAATATATACAAGCAATAAATACCTCAACAATGTCTAGTCCATTTGCATTTGACAAACTCAGAGAAAATATTCCATTATCTCTCCTATTTTGGTAAGTCCAAAATGTACCTGATTCACTTTCTATCCTAACTTATATTACTAACAGAGAACTATCTTATAATGTCTTTCAAATTTATACACTTTACACCTCTTTAGTGTTTCTTTTCTGAAATTCTTAACAAGGAAAACTTATTATAACTATCTAATCTTCAACTTCCTCAGAGACCCAAGAAGGAAATAATATTAATAAAACAGGAAGTGCAAAAAAGCGGCTTCCAAAAAAATGTGAGTTAACAGAAACAGCCAGCTGCCTGGACAGTCACCAGAGGTTTCTCCGAAATGTTGGGGCATCATCTTCAGCCTATAGGTTTAGCATATCTGACAGACTCATTTGTGAAGTAGAATGTACACAAGGCCTATAGTTTGACCTCACATTCGGCTTGAATAGTCCATGTACCAGATAAACCTGAATTCCACTAGTGTCCTATCATGATTCAGGATTTTAAATTCTGGAAATTGTTGATGTTTTTGGAATTCAGCTGTCCATTTTTCTTGGCTTGTGGGTCGCTTCATCTCTTTTATTAAATGCCAGTCTACCACTGAGAGGTTAGACTCCGTCAGCTTAGTTACTCTTTCAAGAATAACTGTTTCAGCTACTGTTCCACTGCACACCAGAAACCATCGATCCATTGCTTGTTCAGTTACCTTCGAAGGAAAGGGCACAGTACCTTGTCAGGATTGCAAAGGCCCCTTTAGCAATGGTGCCATATTGTCCTGGCTCAGAGGACACCTGTTGCTAAAGCCACAACCACACTTGTCTTGGCAAGGATCAGTAGCCCTTTGTTTTATGTCCTGTCTGTCCATTTTGGATAGCATACTGTCAGCAGTCAATATGAGGGCACTTTGTTGCCCAGTGGCTAACTTTTTCCACAATGAAAGTTAACTCCATATGCAGTTTCTTCAATGCCCATATCTTCTCTGAAGTAGATTGGTGCCGTCAGGAGCCGACATGTCTCATAGTCATAAAAAGAAAAAATTCTAAGTTATTAAAACATTTTAAATGCCATATTCTGTAGATCTCTGGGGGTTTGAAGATGACCTGTCTATGTAAAACATATCTCTGCTTAGCCTTGAAAACATACCTAATATGACTACAAGTTCGATTGTAATGTCTAACTACTAACTTTCATTTCTTTATATTCTAATAGTTGGTAATAATAACATTCAAGGATTAGCAAATTGCATTACATTGTTAAGTGAACTATATAAGTACAATATCTTGAACAAGATTAGAAATATATGTACAGTATTTTCTAACAATATTGATTTCAATATATAATTTGTATACAATATATAAAAATCCAATCTAATGTAAAGTATTTACAACTAGTAATTGTCTTTTAAAAGTAGATTCAATAATCTACCTTTTAATCTATATCATATATCCTCTCTTTTCTTTTCAGAGTAGATTCAATAATCTACCTTTTTATCTATATCATTTCTATTTATCTTTTTTTTCCAAACAAGAATCTTAAATCTAATCTCCTTTGTTTAGCCCTTTTCCTAACCATTAACAACAACTTGTAACCAACCTTCCTAAACCAAGAAAATTATCCTAAACCCAAAACCCATTGAAAGACCAAAACCACCCACCCCACCCCACCTCTTTGGGAATGTGGGTGTAGTGTTCTTAAAATTGCTTCCTGCTGGTTGTGGGTGAAGGCAATCTTTAGGGGATTCTGAGAAGAAGAATTGGGGGTTAATTGTCAAGTTCTAGGAAAGGTAGCTATAACATTTGTTGTCCAGTCTCTGCATAATGCCAAAGTTCAGGGCTTATCTCAAGTCGTTGTTCAAGTAGTCTGCGAAACTAGATCATCTCAGCTAGTCATCTTGAAATTGTTCTGAGCAGTTTGTAGTCCAAAACTGATCTGTGGGTGATGTTTGTCAGCTTAGTGGTATCATTATTGTTCACGTGGAATCGTTGTTGTGGGGCCCCATCATCTTTCTGGAGACTTCAAATTTGATGTTAGGCCTGGTCGTGATTCCCTGAAGAAAACTGATAGAGACTCAAACACAAAAACATGTATAGGCAGCTAATTGAAGCCTTTTTTCTAGAATAGTTAGTACTCTATATGACCATTAATATCATAACAAAAGCTTAATATATATATATAAATCTTATAAATTTTTATATAAAATTCATACCTTAAGAAAAGTTTAAAGAATCAAAATAGAATCAAAGAATTGAGATTAGTAGCAGTAGAATAGTCCCTTAATTTTTTTTGTTTTCTTCTGCCCCATATCAGAAGATGGCTCTTTCTTCTGCAGAGATTTTTTTTTATATTTTAAATTAAGCATTTTAGTATACAAAATAATGGATTTCATTTTGATATTTTCATACATGTGTGTCCTCATATTTTTCTCATATTCTGCCCCCTCCTCAATCACTCTCTCTTGCTGGTCACCTTCCTCCTCTAAATAGTTGTTTTTGTAGGATTTTGAGGGTCCTCCACACTGGACATAGTGGTGGCACTAATTTATGTCCCCAGAATCGATGTTGTAAGTCCTCTTTGTTCTCAACATTCTCCCCAGCATTTGTTCTTTTGAGGGTAGCTGTTCTCACTGGGGGAGGGGGGTAAGATAAAATCTCAATGTAGTTTTGATTTGCACTTTCCTATTGACTGAGGATATTATACTTACAGGCCATTTGCATTTCTTCTTACAAGAAATTTCCTTCCCATTCATCTGCCAACTCATTTATTGGATGGTTTGGGTGGTTATATGTGTATCACAGTATTTGAGTCATTTACATATTCTAAATATGAATCACATTTCAGATGTATAGCTAGCAAAGATTTTCTCTCATTATGTGGTCTATTTTCCATTCTTTAGTTTCCTTTTCTGCAGAGATTTTGCATTTTCCTTTTAACAACATTCTTTTGTTTAAAGAAGGAGAGAGCCATTCTCCAACTCCAAAGCCAGCTTTAATTTTTAATTGAACTGGGACTACAAGAAGACCATTTGTATTAAGTGTCTGTAGAGAAGAGCAGAAACAAACATTTAGAAAGACTTACGAAATTTTATAGGTGATATACCAATATGCCAATTTACTCTTTTGCTTGAGACATTTTTTCTAGATGATTTGTCCTTTTTCTTTCAGATGTCTCATTTGTTAAGTGTTCTTCAGATTCCTTAGCCTTCATTCTCCTGAAAGACAAAAAACAAAAACAAAAACCAAAAAACCTTTCCCCAAGACTAACTTTGGGGAGGTTCCCTTTTGGCAAGTTATATCTGATTAAACGAAAAGCATTTGTTAGGGTATAAGTTAATTTAAATTGGTGGTCATGCTGGTTGATGAACTATCACCTCCTCTAATTAAGAGGTCTCTCTTGTTCAAATCAAACCTTTATCAATTTTGATGGTATCCACAGCTTATCTTCTCCTGTGGAAACAAAAGCAAAACCTTGTCCCCAATGTAACACATATCCTGGTTTCCATTCTGAGGTCAGCACATCCTTAAAGTATATAGGCTGATTTAATTCTGTAGTTTTTTTCTATTATCCAATGTCTCTCTGCAGCTGTAATTCCTTTCTCATTAGCACTGAAAAAATTCAAAGTTAATAGAGCATTATGTAATTTATTTCTGGGTTTTTTGTTATCCCTTTCTATTTATTTAGCATATCCTTTAGAGTTCTATTTGATCTTTCTATAACTGCTGGCCATAGGATTATATGGTATGCCTGTAATATGCTTTATATTTTAATAAGCAAAAAACTGA
>NC_051080.1:21255011-21279858 GCF_004664715.2 Peromyscus leucopus
CTTTGAACCACTTTACTTACAATTTCTGATTTGTAACCTGCCTTTCCTTGTTTGTTTGCATCTGTATAAAATGTATGAGCTCCAGATATGGGTGTTTTCTGTACAATGTGAGGCAAAATCCAATCAGCTCTCTTTATAAGTTAAATTCTATTGCTTTTAGGATATTTGCTGTTAATCTCTCCCAAAAAATTACTGCAAGCTCTTTGCCAAGTTTCACTTTCTGCCCATAATTTTTCAATGTCCTCCTTAGTTAAAGGTATGACAATTTCTGCTGGGTCTATTCCTGCTAATTGACAAAGTCTCAATTTTCCTTTTAAAATCAAGTCAGAGATCTTTTCCACATAAGTTTTTAATTTTTTACTCTGTTTATTTGGTAGAAATATCCATTCTAATATCATATCTTCCCTCTGCATTAAAATTCTTGTAGGAGAATGCCTAGAGGGTAAAATAACCAAAATGCAATCAAGCTTTGGATCCACACGATCCACATGTCCTTTCTGTACTTTCTTTTCTACCAAGGCTAATTCTTTCTCAGCTTCAGGTTATAATTCCCTTGAACTATTTAAGTCCTTATCACTTTCTAAGGTTTTGAACAAATTACTCAGTTCACTTTTTTTTTACCCCAGCAACAGTTTGTAGATGGGAAATGTCTCTGAATAATCTTTGAAAGTCATTGAGTCATTCGAGGAGCAGTGGAATGATTTTGAGCTCTATTTACATCATGCATATTGTGGAATTTCAAAGAATCTCTTACTTAATTTTTAAACTTGTAATGTGTTTCAAATTTAATCTCTGAACTTTGATGCTTTTTGCTCAAGGTTTAGTTTTATGAAATTAGAGATGTAATTAAACTAAATGATCAAAAAAAAAAAAAAAAAAAAAAGAAAAGTCATTGAGTCCATAATCAATCTCTCCTAATTTGTACCTTTTGGGGTCTAATTTTTTGTAGCTCTATTTTATATCCTAAATAATTAATAGAATCTCCTCTTTGTATCTTTTCAGGAGCAATTTGTAATCCCCAGAAGGCAAAATTTTCTTTACTTCTTCAAACATTCTTTCTAATGTATCTGTATTTGAGTCAGCTAGTAAAATATCATCCATTTAATGATAAATTATAGATTTAGGAAATTTTTTATGTGTCACTTCCAATGGCTGTTGTACAAAATATTGGCACAGGTTGGGCTATTCAGCATTCCCTGTGGGAGAACTCTCCATTGATATCTCTTAACCAGCTGAGAATTATTGTAAGTAGGCACCATGAAGGCAAATCTTTCTCTGTCTTTTTCTTATAAGGGTATTGAAAAGAAACAGTCTTTTAAATTGATAACTATAAGAGGCCATCCTTTAAGTAACAGAGTAGGCAAAGGGATTCCAGACTGTAGAGAGCCCATTGGCTGAACTACTTTGTTAATTGCTCTTAGGTCTGTTACCATTCTCTATTTACCAGATTTCTTTTTAATAACAAATACAGGAGAATTCTGAGGGCTGGTTGATTCTTCAATATGCTGAGCATTTAACTGTTTTTCTACCAGCTCTTCTAAAGCCTGAAGTTTCTCTGTTGTTAAAGGCCATTGCTGAACCCATACAAGCTTGTCTGTTAACCATTTTAAAGGTAGAGCTGTTGGTGTCTTTGGAAGATCAGCAGTTGTTGTGCCCTGTTCTTGTACAATCTGGATGGCTGGTGACCACTGGTTAGAACAATATCTTCTAATATTTCTCTCAGAAACATGTGTGAGTTTATGATTTGTTTCTGAGGTTGGAGGAATGTTAATCTGAGTATTCCATTGTTGTAATAGATCATTGCCCCATAAGTTCATAGCTATATTAGCCACATATGGCTTTAATTTTCCTCTCTGTCCTTCTGGACCTATACATTCGAGCCATCTTGCACTCTGTTTCACTTGAGATAATGTTCCAATCCCCAATAGCTGAACAGTTACCTCCTAAAGAGGCCAATTTGGATGCCAAAATTCTGGTGCAATTATTGTCATGTCTGCACCAGTGTCTACTAAAACCATCCAAGAAAATGTCATTTATTCATATTTTTAATTTTGGTCTTTGTTCATTTATAGAAGTTTGCCAAAAAAATTTGCTTTATGGCTTCTCCTGAATTTTCTGTTCTCTCTGCCTCAGCTGTTCTATCACCCTGAGCAGCCTTGTTCATTCCAATAGGCATTTGGTTATTTAATTGCTCTGAGTTTGGGTTTCTTCTATGATGGCAGGAAAGGTCTGAACTGGATTTCCTGTGGGGGCCTGCATGAGGCCCTCTGGAAGTTTCCTGAGGACAGAGGCAAAGGATTACCTTGTCTGTCCCTTGATCTACATTGTTGGTCCAATGTTTACCCTAACCACACCTTCTGCATACTCCAGAAGGGAGTGGCATTCTGTTGCCATTGTTCCTGGAATAAACATTCTTTCTAGGAACACCCTGTTTACAGTCCCTTTTCAAAAGACCTTGCTTTCTACATCCAAAACATCTGTCATTCCTCAAACCTTTTGAAATTGCTTTTCCTTTCCACATATCATCATGGTCATGAGACTCAACATTCATTGTGTCCCTGATCCAATCCTCCAAGGGTGCAGATCTTGCCTTTAATAGCCTGAGGGAGGGAGAGGGAGAGGGAGAGGGAGAGGGAGAGAAGGAGAGGGAGAGGGAGCCTACTACCTACCAGGGGAATAGAAAAAAAGCTAAAAGCTAAAGTCCAGCCACATGATAAGGCCTGAGCCACTTCAAGCCTGAGCTAGGAGGGGTCTGTAGCACAATCCGAGCCATCAGTAGCAGTCGTCTAGCCACTAGTGGCTCCGGCCCCTTTAAGGTTAGGTCACATGAGTTGGAGATCTGGCCGCAAGTAGCTCCAGCTGCGTGTAGCCAGACCGCTTGTAGCCATGGTCAAGTGCAGCTCTGACTGCGTGTAGTCCAGATCACCTGTAGCTCCAGCCGGGCTTGGGGCCTGTAAACTCTGGCTGAGCCGGGGCCCATCACCCCTGGCCTGTGAGGCCACCAACAGTTTTTTAATGAATTCTTGCCACATGGGCACCATTGTAGATGAATTTCTAAACAGTCTTATTAAATAAGAAACACCAAGCCAAATACAGGGGTAATAGCCAAAGAGATCAGAGAAATAGCAAATAGCCACCAACTAATCTTAGCTTACCACCTCGCTGTAGCTTCCCAAGAGAGCTTCTTCCTGTCTAACCTGTGCCTTTATTGCCTTCCTGTTCTGCCTTCTCATTGGCTCTCAGCCCAGCCACATCACTTCCTTGTACCTCCAAATTGGAACTGCTCTGGAAAACAACACGTGGCCTGCCACTATCTTAATTAACTACAGCCTTGTGGGCAGCCACCATTTTGACTAAGGTTGGAGAAGAGGGAGGTCATAACTTCAAAACAACAACAACAACAAAAAACAACAAAAGAGTAATCCCCTTGATTTTAGAAACACTAAATTGTTTGCACTATTAAAACTGGGTTTTGCCTTCTAGAGATACTAAACTGCTTATGCCTAACAGATAATGATCCCCTAATCCTCAAATGCTTCAGAGATCTGAGAATATGGCATTTAATAAAAAAGCTTTCCATAATAGAAACATGCCAGCTCCTGGCAGCTCCCTCTATGTCCTCCAAGGAGGATGGATGGCCACAGAAGAACTTGCACCAGGAGTTTGCTTTAAATGTAGCAAAGCCAGCCACGGAGTAGAAAATCCGCCTTGTACCCTAACGGCTGCTGAGACCCCTGTCCAGACTGTGGCCAAGCAGGACACTGGGAAATTGATTGTCCCACTTTGCCAAGACAAGGTAAGCCAGTCTCCCCAAATTCCTACTCCATAGCAAAGTCTGTCAGATCTTCTGGGCCTGCCAACTGAAGGCTGATACTGCCCTGGGACCCCTGTCCCGAATGGTGATGGGGAAACCTGGGGTGACTGCCTAGGGAGTCAGTAAGCTCCTGTCACTTCTGCTTACTCAGATAAAATGTATCCTCCTCAGATCTGAGGGTGTTTGATGACTAGGGTCCTGACATATCTACCAGTTTAACAGTTCTCTGACCCTGACCCCCAACCACCTTGGTAGCTCACTAGTCCATTAGTTAAGTTTCTTGTTAAAAACACAGACAGTTTTGCTTTGGTCACAGGCCTCATAGTAAAGGATAAACAGGCTTCAGAGTTTTAATGTTGATAAACGCAGTTTCGATAAACTGATAGAGCCCTGACCACAAACAGTCTTCAAGAGTTCTTCAATTTCCATGGATTTTACTGGTCATCCGTTTTTAGGTTCTTTGTGACATTAACAGGACTGCATAGGGGCTTTTTCAGTATTACTGTATCGTCTCCAGCCACGTATGGCAAAATTCTGAAGTGTTGCTGAAAAGCACTTTGCTGGTAACAGTTTAACAATCCGAGGCTGCTCATTCTTGCCGACTCCCTGCTCTGAAACAGGTTAGCACTGAAGGTGGTGTGGAAGTCTGCAGGCCTGTTCAACTCTGTTCTGCCTCCTTGGCTCCTCAGCCTCCCTGCCTCCTCGTCCTTCCCTCGCTCAACCTCTTTTGTTCAGTCAATTTCCTCTGGTTGTCTTCTAAGTACAGACTTGAAGGTATGCTTTACTGGACTTAAACCAGGCCCTAGGAAAAATGATCGTGCCTTCCTAGCAAAGATGTTCATGCCTTTTAACCCAAAGCCGTAGCCTCTGCTGTGGCACCAAGGTGTAAAATCTGTTCCAGCTGTTTTACAGACACCTGCATGTTCCTGGTGGAAACTGTATCGTGTCTCTAGAGCCCCCCTCTGATCCCACCCATCTTTGAGCCCATATTTTACAGGTCCACTCCTCCTGCCAGATGTGCGCCAAGGCCAACTCACAGGGGGCCCTCCACAAATGCCAGCCCTTGCACAAGCTCCAAGGACACCAACCAGGGGAGAATTCACAGGTTGACTTCACCCACATGCCCACTCATAAAAAGCTCAGTTGTCCTCCCTTTGCTAATTCCCTGCCAGGTTCCACCCTCCTGAATGCTTAAGGGAAGTTCCTTGTCTGTGTATCCTGCATAATGGGTGTTAACAGCTTAGATGCAAGATTATAAAACATCGATAGTGAACTTCTGCCCTCTGGGGTTCTCCCATTGTGCTGTAAGCCTGTATTCAGGACCTCCTCCCTCCTTCAATAAATGGCATTCAGCAAAATAAATAAATAAATAAAATTAATTAATTTAAAAAAAAGCTCAGTTGTCTTCTAACTCTTGTTGACACCTTTACGGTATAGATTGAGGCACTCCCCACCTCCAGGGAAATAGCAGATGTGGTGGCTCAGGTACTCCTGGAACACAGCATCCCTCCATTTGACATGCCACAGACACCTAAACAGATAATAGACCAGCCTTCACTTCCAGGGTCATTGAGCTCGTGTCTGAAGCCTTCAATATCTCTTAGAAACTCCCTATCTCCCCAAGTTCCTGGGACATCAGTGCTGGTACCACCTCTCTAGGCTCAAGCAGGCACCTATCCAGGATGAATGGTCTGTCCAGCAACTGAGACCCTGCTGTGGGATGTTCTGTATGGCAAATATGTTGCTCTAATTGGTCAATAAATAAAACACTGATTGGCCAGTGGCTAGGCAGGAAGTATAGGCAGGACTAACAGAGAGGAGAAAAGAAAGATCAGGAAGGCAGAAAGAGACACTGCCAGCCGCCACCATGACAAGCCGCATGTGAAGATGCCGGTAAGCCATGAGCTACGTGGCAAAGTATAGATTTCTAGAAATGGGTTAATTTAAGATATAAGAACAGTTAGCAAGAAGCCTGCCATGGCCATACAGTTTGTAAGCAATATAAGTCTCTGTGTTTACTTGGTTGGGTCTGAGCAGCTGTGGGACTGGCGGTTGACAGAGATTTGTCCTGACTGTGGGCAAGGCAGGAAAACTCTAGCTACAAGACCCTCTACCCTTTGTTTTTCTTTTTCTTTTCTTTCTTTCTTTCCTTCTTTGTTTTTGTTTTGTTTTGTTTGTTTTTTGTTTTTTGAGACAGGGTTTCTCTATGTAGATTTGGAGTCTTTCCTGGAATTCACTCTGTAGCCCAGGCTGGCCTTAAACTCACAAAGATCTGTCTGCTCCTGCCTCCCAAGTGCTGGGATTAAAGGCAAGCGCCACCACTGCCCGGCTTGTGGTTTTTCAAAATGTCCCCATGAAGGGCCTATCTGTTCCTCTGTCCTGTTCATTCACCTTTGCCATTCACTCTTACCTCTTCTATCCGACCAGGAAACACCTCTATTCCATTCTTTCTGGCAGTCTCCGCTCTTCCCGTGGCCAACCCTGTTCACAGGGCTGGTGGTAATAATCTATTTTCTCTCCTAGCAATTTGCCTTCTCCAGTTACTCAAGAAACAGATTCCTAAGGTCATTGCAGTTAACCAAATGCTTCTTCACCCATACCTCGCGCTGAGCGTGGGCCCACCAACTCCTGATTCCCCCTCCCCACGTCATCCCATGCCAACAGGAAGTAGCCAGAATTGAGCTAATGAACCATATAGCCAAGAAGGTCAGGCTATCTGGCTGGACCCTCCTCCTCTGCCCTATTTCTCCCCATTCCAAACCCCACCCCTCTCAGAAAGAGCGCCAAAAAAATCCAGGCTCCTCCCCTGAAGCTTAAGACTACACCTGCGGAGTGTTTAATCTCACCTCTGGGGGAGGAGGTTGAAGTGTCACCCAAGGGCACTTGGCCCAATAAAGCTGGTCTTTTTAATCCAGCTTGATTTGGCTTACTGTGTTGACAGAGAAACTACCATCGGGTGCCAAAAAAAAAAAAAAAAAAAAAAAACCTATCACTGGCCAATTGACAAACCACTGGAGAAGTCATTAACCTCTTCCAACATACTGGAAAACTGGGGACAGATAGGATAGTATCCTTCCAGTCTAATGTACAGAATCAAAGCAAACCAGCACCATGGAAAAACTCACCTCAAAGGTGGCCTTTTTTAGGCAGAGGCTAGGCAAGACCACCGACCGCCCAGACCCAACCCTCGCTTCTTTCAGAAAATCAGGGATATAAGACCATTTGGAAGATGAGATCAGATACCAATAAGACAGCCCCCAGGAGGATTCAGAAACAGATTCCTAGGCAGACCAAAGAGTGTATAGAATCAACAACCCCAAAATCAAGGACAGACCCCAGACCCTTCATACAGATCTCAGCAAAGATCGGAAAATGGTCCAACAGATAAATTGGCTGATAGCTACAAGGAGTACAGTGAAAACTTTTAACCTCTACCCACCCCTGCCAAATCACTACAATTATGTAATTATTGAAGAAGTAGCAGGAAAACCATTCAAAGCGATAACAGAATATATAGAATTATTAGTCTATAACTTATCTCTAATAATTCCCACAATATTTATACCAGCACCTAACTATGTGCTGAGGATGGATATCATACTCAAATTATTTACCCAATGGCATCACATTAAAAAACTTAAACCAGGCCAGGCAATGGTGGCACATGCCTTTAATCCCAACACTCATAAGGCAGAGGCAGGAAGATCTCTGTGAATCTGAGGGCAGCCTGATCTACAGAGCAAGTTCCAGGACAGCCAGAGATACAGAGAAACCCTGTCTCAGGAAAAAAAAAGAAAAGAATAAATAAATAGGGAGCTGTACTGCTCTTCTAGAGGACCTGAGTTCAATTCCAGCCACCCAGGTCAGGTGGCTCACAACCACCTGTAACTCCAGCTTCAGGGATTCTGACGCTTCTGGCCTCTTTAAACACCTGCACCTACGTGCATGTCCCCCAACACATGTATACATATACGTAATTAAAATGTAAAAACAGGGGCTGGAGAGATGGCTCAATGGTTAAGAACACTGGGTGTTCTTTCAGAGACCCGTGTTCAATTCCCAGTAGCCACATGGCAGCTCACAACTGTCTCTAACTCCAGTTCCTGGGGATCTGACACCTTCACACCGATGCACATAAAATAAAATAAAATAAAATAAAATAAAATAAAATAAAATAAAATAAAAAGTAAATGCATAAATATTTTAAAATAAATAAATAAACAAACCCTTGGACTATAATATCACCCAAATCCCTCTTACAAAACTCCCAAAAATTAAGGAATCATTTACCAAGCAATACCCCATCAACAGAGGCAATGAAACCATCACTGATACTATAAGTAAATTATTTGAGGAAGATATTGAACCCACACAATCTTCAACTTCAGTAGTTCTGTTTGGCCAGTAAAGAAGCCACAATAATTAATGGAGTAATCAACTTTCTTCACAAATACCAGGAAATTTACCTGATGTGGAAGATATATTATTTTGTTTTGTTTGTTTGTTTTGTTTTTGTTTTTCAAGGCAGGGTTTATCTGTGTAACCCTGGCAGTCCTGGAACTCACTCTGTAGACCAGACTGGCCTCAAACTCACAGAGATCCTCCTGCCTCTGCCTCCAAGTGCTAAGATTTAAGGCATGCACCACCACCACCCAGCAAGAGATATGTTCTTTTTTTTTTTTCCGGAGCTGAGAACCGAACCCAGGGCCTTGTGCTTGCTAGGCAAGCACTCTACCACTGAGCTAAATCCCCAACCCCAGAGATATAATCTTAAAGATTAGGAATTAAAACCCAAAATTCTTTGGCACCATAGGCTTATCAGACATGTTTTTAGTGTACCACTCCATGTGGACTCTAGAGACATTACTACTACTTTTACTTGGAATAATAAAAAACACAGGTTCAAGAGTGTCTCAAGGCTGTAAGAAGAGCCTAGTCATTGCCCATGTGACACTAATACAGTCTTTGGAGAAGCGACCTAAATTGGACTGCCTACTATTAAGCTATGTAGATATTTTGGTTGCAGGATTGTAGTAGGAAGTTTTCCTGTGTTCCACCTGGTCCTGCAGCCACTCAGACCCAAGTAAACACACAGAAGCTTATATTAATTATAACTGCTTGGCCATTAGCTCAGGCTTATTACTGACTAGCTCTTACACTTAAATTAACCCATAATTCTTATCTATGTTTAGCCACATGGCTTGGTACCTTTTCTCAGTTCTGCCTTGTCATCTTGCTTCCTCTGTGTCTGGCTGGCGACTCCTGGCTCAGCCTTCCTCTTCCTAGAATTTTCCTTGTCTGTTTGTCCCGCCTATACTTCCTGCCTGGCTACTGGCCAATCAGCATTTTATTTATCAACACACATTCACAGCATATAGAACAACATTCCACAGCCCAGGATACAATAAGGATAATGTTTAAAACTATATGGTGACTGTACTTGACACCTCAGTACATGATGGCTGGACCATTAATAAAGACAAGGAGTAAGGGACAGATATAAAATTTCTAGGTGTCTTATGGATATCTGAAGGACCCTAGGTCCCAGATAGCATATTGCACAAGATTTAAAATATCCTAGTACCCAGGGACAAAACCCAGATGCAACTCCTAGTTGGTATGTTTGCAAACTGGAGGAACCACATACAATATTTACAAATTATTATGAAGTCCCTCTATGGAGTCATTGGAAAGGCAGCTGGTTTCCAATGGAGGCAAGGACAAAGAGGAGCCTCTGAGACAGCCTGTAAGCTTATCTCTGAGCATGCAACCTGGCCAATACTGAACTAGTTAATACCCTAATTATGGACATCATATATATTAGGGACGATGACAATATGACTCTTCATAAAGCAAAAGGGAGCCCACCAGCATTTGCTTGTTGACTTCTATTGCAAGTGTTTCTCATATGTGGAGAATACATACTCACTCTCTGAGAAACAAATCTGGACATTTTATGAGGTATGAAGAACCCTATACTCGGTCATTGTCAACCATCCTATGGTCATCAGGGAGCCCATTCTAATGATGGATTGGATCCACTTGAAGGCAGAGCGTTCTTCAAAGGCTCAGCCATGGAAGGAAATGTTGCTAGAGTTTTCCTGCCTTGCCCACAGTCAGGACAAATCTTTGTCACCCTCCAGTCCACAGCGCTCAGACCCACAAGTAACACAGAGACTTATATTGCATATAACTGTATGGCTGTGGCAGGCTTCTGCTAACTGTTCTTATAGTTAAATTAATACATTTCCATAATCTATACCTTGCACGTGGCTGGTGCTTGCTGGTGTTTCACATGTGCTGTCATGCGCTGCAGTGTCTCTCTGCTCCTTTTCTTTTATTTCTCTCTGTTAGTCGCTTACTTCTGCTAGCCACAACAATCAGTTTTATTTATTGACCAATCAGAGCAACTGACATACGACCACCCCCAGTACAGCCAGTCAGACCATCTCAACACCTGCACTCAGGCCCATGGTCCTAATCATCCTCTATGCAGACTGCTGGTAACGCCAAAACCCAAAACGGCTCCCACAGACATACATTAACATCCACAGCAAGGAAAGTATACAGTGGAACTGGTACCTATCTGAATTCCTTGGTGACCAGGATGGGGTATCAAAGGGATCTGTGCCTTCCTGCACTGAAGAAATAGCTCAATTGCCTATAACCTCCATCCCTAAACTGTTCACCCCTCCCTAAAAAGAGCTACCTATGGGACTGTGGGGACCAATGGAATGGTCACAACATGTGGCTACCGCATGGTCCACTGATAGCTCATCAACAACTGATGGAACCAAAACTAAATGGAAGATGGCAGCCTGTAGACGGTGTGTGTGTGTGTATGTGTGTGTGTGTAGAGGTGGGGGTGGGGGTGGAATGGCTGTTACTGAGGAAGGAACCACAAAAACAGCTCAAGACACTGAAGTAATAGCGGCACTACTGGCTGTTAAACAAACAGCTAAGGAAGGCAAAAGGAAAATCTAGATCTTCTCCAGTTCCCAGTGTGTGTGCAATGGTACAGCTATGTGGTCATCCAAATGGAAAACCACTGCCAAGCAGTGGCGGCGCATGCCTTTAATCCCAGCACTCGGGAGGCAGAGGCAGGCAGATCTCTGTGAAGTTTGAGGCCAGCCTGGTCTACAGAGTGAGATCCAGGACAGCAGAGCTGTTACATAGAGAAACCCTGTCTCAAAAAAACCAAAATAATAATAATAATAATAATAATAATAATAATAATAATAATAACAACAACAACAACAACTGGCAGATAAATGGCAAAGATATCTGGTCAAGGGAGGCAGGGATGAAAATGGCAAAACTTAGCCAAGACATCAAAATTTATGTAGCCCGTGTAGGTCCCCATACCGGCAAGACAGACAAGATGTCTAAACATAATGGAATGGTGGACAAACTGCCATCATGTTCAAGTAAGACTAGAATATTATAACTTGCTAGGAAACACACTCAGGACAAACCAGCAAGGAAGATAAATCACACAATTGACAAACTTGAAAGTTTACCCCAATACTAAAAACTAAGGGGAAATGGAAGATCCAATTGAAGCAGGGTAACCCTGTGAGAATAACTATTAAAAGGAACTCAGACTGGGAAACTAAGAAGCCTGAGAGCATTAGCATAACCAGTGAGGAAGAAATCCTAGGATTAAGACATTGGGACATACAGGCATGCACACTCTGTTCCAGTGGTTGGATAAAAAGAGCCTCAGTGTATCCTGGCAGACCTGGAAACAGGCCATTAGAGACTTCCACCATTGCCCAACACTTAAAACCAGATCCAGACATCAAGTACCAGCTGTCACTTGGTATCCTAAACAATTTCATTATAAACTACAGATGGACTTCTTTGGACTTTAGAATACTCCCAGGGGCCTGCCTATATGACTGCACCCTTATAGATGTAAGCACAGGGCTTGAACTGGCCAAAGAAAGTCATAGACCAGACCCAGGTAGCAACATTATATACCCTCTGGTCTGGGATAGCCAGATACAGTTGCCCAATGATTATTCAATCAGATCAAGGAACAAACCTTACTGAATCTGAAGTCCAAAAGTGGTTCCACACTCTAGACATACAATGGGACTTCCATCTAACATATAACCCAGCTGCAGCTGGCAATAGAGAATAATGGGATAGATAAAAAGCAAGTTATTACAACTCAAGTGTACCCATTAAGGAAGGCTACTGAGATTGCACGCTATGAGTTAAATACTAGACCAAGATTTAATTGAACCTCTGCCTTAGAAGAAGCCATTAAATCAGACTTAGAGTTAGAACAACCACCAGATATTTCTAGACCACACAGAATAATTCCCTGTAAAAGTGTTTACAGGAGGGCTGGAGAGATGACTCAGAGGTTAAGAGCACTGGCTGCCCTTCCAGAGCTCTAAGTTCAATTCCCAGCAACCACATGGTGGCTCACAACCATCTGTAATTCGATCTGGTGACTTCTTCTGGCCTGCAGGCAGAACACTGTATACATAATAAATAAATCTTTAAAAATGTGAATGGAATTTTTTTTTTTTTTTTAAAAAAAAGTGTTTACAGGAACAGAAATACTCAAGACTTAAAGGAGACAGAAGTCCTGGTACCCAGAACAGGCAATACAATCTGAACCACAGACAGAAGGGAAATCTGAACCTTAGAGAACTAGATGCTCTATCTACAAGCATAGTGTGCCTAGGACCTACCCGAGCACATCAGACTTGCACTTTCATAAGGACAGTAATAGTCTTAGGATTAATTTACTCAGCACTAATGCTAACTGGGCATTACCCCTTCTGCCTGGACAGAGAGGGGAATAGCACATGGCAAGGCAGGGCCATAACAAAAGACACCCTGTGTCTCATAGAAACTTTAGCAGGAAATAAAAGAGAACACACGACAGAGCAACACCAGAGCATTGATATGCTGGGCCATGGGACCCAGGACATTGCTCCTGGGACTCCTCCTGTTGAATGCTATAAGTTTACCATTACCCAACAAGTCAAGCTCAGGTTCTTGGACAACACCATTGTCTACTTCACTGTCATCCACACCAACACCACTGAGCGAGCTTGTCAAATCAGAGACATCATCAGCAACCACATCTACAGCTATAAGGACAATAAATGAAGCTACAGGGGAGGTAACCACCATACCAACAGCTACAAAAACAGGAAACCAAGAATCAAATATGATATTGGTGACTTACCCTACTACACCTTAGGTGGATTCCTACCGGAATACTGGGATCATGAACGCTTCAGCGTAAACCTCACACACACCAGAAATGCATTCTATGTCCAATATGCTCGTTGTGAAGCTATTGGGAATATGGTTTGGTGCTGCAAAAATATACAAAGTAGGATTTCAGCTGATTATGACAAGGCTAATACCTGGAAGAAGCCAAGAGCCTTCCAGAGGTCAAGCTGAGGCTCAAGGAGCCTTGGTGATATTTGGCTTTTGATTATCAGCCGTTTCCTGCTATGAGTTTCTTTTGTGCTATTGTAGCTTTTCCATCATTTATTGGGCACCATTTCCCCTCTACTAAAGGAATATTTAGATAACCTTCTGCATTGGCAACTATGCACAGCCAGAACCCCACCAGTTCAAGCCTCCCTATAATTACTCGTCATTGGCAGCATCCGGCCATGCCTATCCCAGATGGAAGGAAGTACCTTATCAGAGATACCTCTGTACTCTCTTAAGAACAGACTTAAGCGTCCAGACTACCCATTTGAGAAGGCCTGGCGGATGTGCCAATTAAGCTTAACTTCCTCCTTCCCCAAATCTTACCTCTAGTTCCAAATCTCCCTTTAACTATCACCAGAGGCATCTATCTGTACACAGGCTGCCTAGAGACCGAGCACACTTTTCCCCCACCTTGCAGAAAAATGACAGATAGCTTGGACAGATAGGAGCCACAGGAAAAAAGAAGGCAGTTTTATTTTCTCCCATTGACCTAGCAACTTATAGACTCTTTTAAGACAAGGTTTCTCTGTGTAGCTTTGTGCCTTTCCTGGAACTCGCTTTGTAGACCAGGCTGGCCTTGAACTCACAGAGATCCGCCTGCCTCTGCCTCCCAAGTACTGGGATTAAAGGTGTGCGCCACCACACGGCCAACTTATAGACTCTTAACATTTTCTACCAATCATGTTTAAGGTTATAGTTGAGCACATAAGATCCCTCTTCTTAGATATTACCCAAATTTAGCCCTTAGTTAATCCATTAGTCACTTCCTTTTTGGGTTGCAAATGAAAATTAACAATTACTGCCCCTCTATATGATTCTTATCACCCCTCCATTTGACCCTGAAAGCCTGGTGGTCACTTTTGAGGAAAATTTTTACCTACCTTTGTGACCCCATAGAATTCAAGCCTGATGACCTTGCTCAACCAGGGGCTTGCTATTGCTTGGGTTTATAACTGGATTCCGGGGAGACTTAAGAGGAACGTGGAGAACTTAGAAACAGAGAACAGAGAGGAATAAGGAGAATTTTGACCAGAGAATATATGTGGATGAGACAGAAGATGAGGAAGAGTCAGATGGGGAAGTCCTAGTTGGGTAAGAACAAGCTGAAAAGGACCTAGATGAGGCAGAATTAAGACGAGAGAATTAAGATAGAGCTTAGAGGGAGCAGTAGATAAATATGGAGAGAAATCAGGCAAGAAAGGAGCTAGGCATGAGAACAGAACTGAAGCTGTGTATAAAGGATGTTATGCCAGAGGAATTAAAGCAGGTGGACTATAGAGCTCGGTGTGCTGAGATTCTATTTCCTGGAAATAGTCCTCGCCGTTAGTAGTTCTCTCTCCTGAGCCCCTGGGATGTATAATATTAAGGCTGGTCCCACTAATATTATACAAGAGTTTGTATAGCTATTGTGATGAACAGAGTGCCCGCTGTGCACCAATTTTGAGAGCCATAGTCAGCGAAGGCCACGAGGAAGCAGAAAACACCAGTTTTAAGGAAAGAGACCCTTTGGAATTGAAACACAGATTTGGAGAAATATCACAGAGCATCAGTCATCTACAGTTTCAACTGGATAGAAATATCTCTTAGGTCATCCTTCCACCCTTGTGAAGGACAAGGGGAGAAAAAGACAGGACACCAGAGATGGAAGGCTCCATGTTTGACTGTGAAATAGTTGCTAGCACCGAATTCCTCTCAGCATTCTTCGCCCAGTATGTATGGCAGATGCACCCCATTTGGCTACTGATACAATAAAACTACTGAGATTGAAAATGAAAATGTATATGATTATATCAACCCAAGAGCAGATATGATACAATTTGCAACCAGAGGATGCCCTAGATCCTATGACTCCTTTCTGCCAAGGTATCACATAAAAAAGGCAGACCACAGAAATTTACATTGGTGGAAAACTGCAGGTATGGATCTTTCCAAACTGGAACTCCAGAAACACACACACCCAGGTGTGGTGGTATTGTGTTCCCCAAAATATTGTGCACCCTAATAAACTTATCTGGGGTCAGAGAACAGAAAAGCCACTAGATACTTAGGATAGGCAGTGGTAGCACACGCCTTTAATCCTAGCATTCCAGAGGCAGAAATCCATGTGTTCAAGGATACAGACAGGCATGGTGACTCACTCCTTTAATCCCAGGGAGTGATGACAGAAAGCAGAAAGGTATATAAGGCGTGAGGACCAGAAACTAGAAGCATTTGGCTGGTTAAGCTTTCAGGCTTTCGAGCGGCACAGTTCAGCCGAGATTCATTTTGGATGAGGACTCAGAGGCATCCAGTCTGAGGAAAACTAGATCAGCTGAGAAGTTGGCCAGGTGAAGTTAGCTGTAGCTTGTTCTGTCTCTCTGACCTTCCAGTGTTCACCCCAATAACTGGCCTCAGGTTTGATTTAATTAATAAGACCTTTTCAGATTCCTGCTACACCCAGGACTTCCCCATTATTTCTACATGATTCGTCCACTACCACAGCTCAAGGAATAAGGCACTGGAAATATTTTTTTGTGGCACATAAGCCCATACTCAATATATCACATGCTGGAACTCTGCACAGGGACCTCAATTCGATGAGGTATATGTCCTCCCCTAATGTAGAAATCCCGTGGAATCTAAGAAGGCAGCCTAACATCACGCATCATTAATGGGGAGAACTGGGTGAGAAAAACAAATTCTTCACAGTCCACTACACGGCAGCATTTATCAACCCTCCTCCTGTCCACCAATGGTCACAGGTGAGCCCATAATGGCACCTGACCTTAGCCTGTCTGCAAGACTTATAATTATTCCTGGGATCCAGAAGATCTCACTTACCTTCAACCTCAAATCACAGCTCCCACCTGAAGGGCTCTGCTCTGAGCCTGAATTTAGGAGAATAGCAATCTTCTTCTCCTCAGGGAACAGATTTGCTGCGAGAAAACCCTTACAGTTGGTGGTTGCTGGAGCTGTGTTGGTTGGCTCCTTACATGGAGCTAGCATATTGTCTTCTGTTCTTTTGGACACCAATGCAGACATAGCAGACATCAGAAATCTCACCGAGCAACAAACATTGGCTATTAATGCCTTTTCTGATGAACTAGTTCCTGCTCACAAACTGATTGCCGGCCTCCACCTGGAACTGAATTTATTAAACCAACATTGGCAGATACTAACAAGCATACAGCTGAAAATGTGAAGAGACTAGCTGTAGCCAACCAGATCTCTCAAAAATTATCTGCCACAACTCACTCAGAGGAACAGACGAAGAGGAGAATGTATCCAAGTGAGACTCGCTTTTCACAGAGTAGAGAGAGATCTGTCTCAGCTTTTTTCAACAGGATTTGGGACAGAAATGGTAGTCTACAAGACTCTGCCGCACCCAAGGCAAACCTCTTGGTGTGAGCATGCCTTCTGCAAAATACATTTACTCTTAGGCTATACAGACAATGTGGTCCCAGGTTATCACACACACCCATTGCCTAGGAAACTTGGGGATGGGTTATTATACTCACAGATTCTTTCCTATGGACTAGCTGGACTAAATACAGAAGATTTCTCCTACCTAGAGGAACATAAGATTTCACTTAGGGCCAGTACCTTTGTGACCACCCACCCTCTGTCCAAATATCAAAACTGACTGCTTCTGACCAACTCACAGACCTTGGCAATGGAGTCCTCACCACATGTTCTATGAAAGCCTTCAACCTCATAGTTGACATCTGTAACATCACCATGGACACCTTGGACTCTATTTTTATTCTGTAGAACCTGATTGTAGGGCTATATACAAAGCTATTAGAGTTATAGTACATTTCTTGGGATAGGTAAACATGTCCAGGGTATATACCCTAATTTTGAACGAGACATGCTTTTGACTCAGGTATTCTATATAACGATATAACAATATAACTATATAATAATATAACTATATGACAATGTAAGTATATAGTTTTATATATATATATATATATATATATATATATATATATATATATATTTTTTTTTTTTTTTTTTTTATATATATATCAATGAACACAAAGGTGACTCGCTAGGAAATACTAGGAAAGCCTTTAATGACATTTCCACTGTTCTTTTCTTTAACATGCCACAGTTACAGTCAGTTAAGATTACTAGGGATAGTGAGACCCTGGGAGGACAGATAGACAGAATCCAACATTTATCAGCTGTACTCAAAGCAGACACGATTGTGAAGTGCTAATCTAATTAATCTTAAAAATTGGGAGTCAAATATTGGGGAAAGAAACTGAAAGATCAGAGAACCGGGAGCATCCACCAGTTGCTTCCTAACTCTTCCATTCCTCCATCCAAAAGGTCCAAGATCCTCTCTCAGCCCCGCCTTACCACTTCCTGTCTCCCCTCTCTACAGTCCTCCAAACCTCTATGGTCAGCTAGTGGCTAGCTCTGCCTTCTGACTCCAAACAAGCTTTATTTGTCAGAACACAATCAAAATATCACACAACTGCTGTGGGATGTCTTTCTGTATGCTGTGAATATGTGTTGCTACTATTGGTTAATAAAGAAGCTGTTTTGGCCTATGATGAGGCAGGATAAGAGCCAGGTGGGAAATCCAAAAGAGATACAGGGAGAGACAGGGCAGACACCATCCAGCCACCCAAGGAGCAAGATGCCAGCAGACCAGTAACGCCACAGTTATGTGGCAAACATAGATTAATAGAAACAGGTTACTTTAAGATGAAAGCACTAGCTAGCAAGAAGCTTGAACCATAGACCAAACAGTGTGTAATTAATATTAAGCCTCTGAATGATTACTTTATAAGCGCTGCGGGACCGCAGGCCGGGCAGGACAGAGAAAGGCTTCAGGCTACACACAACACTATTGCCTATACCCATGAAGTTAGCAGGCTCAAGAAATGCTCTTTATTTGATGCGATGTGATTGGTAGGATGCCTCCATGTGACTCTCCTTGCTTTCCCACGTGGAACTTATTCTGCTGGATAAACGAGAGCTTTGGGCCTTTTGTATACATCATGTTGGCCCTTTGGGCATGTAAATTCCTTATGATTATTTTGGGCTTGTTTAATAAACTTCATTTCAGGAAGAACTATGACAACGAGCTCCAGAGGCTTTTGCACCAGAAGGAACAAACCAGGTACGTATGATTCCGGCTGATACATCTGTGCAAACCGTGATTGGAGACACTTCTTTAGCAGATGTTTCTTCTCCAGGGTGACACCAGGAATGTTGTCCTCCAGACTCTTGGTTCTACCCCACCAAATGAATGCCATTTTTTTTTTCCAGAAGAGGCGGTCTGCATACATTGGTGACCCACCACTCGCCTTTCTGTAATACTGGCATACAAAAACCTGAAACTACACGGAAAGCTAGTTATGAAGCTCACTGGACTCCTAGTTGCTCTTTTCATTAATGAAAGAAGAAATACCTGGCCCACAGCCATGACCCACATGCCCCTACTCGACCCTGATCAAGTTAGGATGATGCTGTACTATGATTGGCTCATCTCAGAGCCCTACACCTCCCACCCCGATATGCACCCTCTTTACTCTACCAACCATTTTTCTCTGAAAGTGATTGCATTACCTTTTACTTCTGAATGTGTTTTTCAGCTTGCACACACCAACCCTGGGGGAAGTACAAATTTGGGGAAATGCGCAAATGCCGTAGGGATCACCGCAATGGCCTGGGATGTGCCGCCACACACTTGCTTCACCGTGTTCTGACCATTTTGCTCAACGGTAACATGCTTCATTGCCTGAGAGTTATCTCCTTACATTTATTTGTCTCTCGATGATTAGCATGTTCTTTTTCCTCAGCCTAAATTAGCAATTTCCTGTGCAACTACAATGTTAACAATTCTTGCCGGGCAGTGGTGGCACACACCTTCAATCCCATTGCTTGAGAAGCAGATGCAGGCAGATTTCTGAGTTCGAGGCCAGTCTGGTCTTCAGAGTTCCAGGACAGCCAGGGCTACACACAGAAACTCTATGTTGAAATTCCCTCCCCCTCCCACCCCCCCAAAAAAGAATTCCTTTTTTTTTTTTTTTTTTTTTTTTGGTTTTTTGAGACAGGGTTCCTCTGTGTAGCTTTGCGTCTTTCCTGTAACTCACTCTGTAGCCCAGGCTGGCCTCCAACTCACAGAGATTCACCTGGCTCTGCCTCCCGAGTGCTGGGACTAAAGGTATGCGCCACCACTGCCCGGCCAAAAAAGAATTCTTATGTGTGGTCCTCATTGGCACTGTGTATGCCACAAGGACCATAATGAACATAGTAAAAAAAATGCCTTTTAGATATGTAAAAATAGCTTAGTTAGGGTCCCCACTACACCCAAGGCTGCACCTGATGACCAGAACCCAATGACATCACTCACTCAAGATAACTGGACACAGCACTAGAACCCCATGACACCCACAGGACAATATAGGTAAGTAGAGACCAAGAGCAATGCTCTGCTCTGCACATCTGGAAAGACGCCATCTTGACCTGCCCTGCAGCTGGAGAGTCTCCCTTAAGATCCTGACTCTCAAATCAGAGACTCCTGTTAGAGACTGGACCTGACCTTCAGCTAAGATATGTCGCACAGGCGAGCAGCCTTGGAGAGATAGGCTTAGGACCGTAGTTAGGAATTTAGAGTGTGAACCTTGTGTGATGACCCTTGGCATAATAAAGTATCGCTTTTGTTGTACCAACTGCACATATCTGCCTTCTCACTTGCAACAAGTAGCCACCGCTCTTAGCCGTTCAGCCATCTCCCCTGCTCTGTTTTGTTTTTCTGAGATCGGGTCTTATATATCCCTGGCTGGACTGGAACCCACTGTATAGTCTAGGATGACCTTTAACTTCTGATTCTCCTGCCTCCATTCCTCAAGTGCTGAGTTTAAAGGTGTACACCACTGCTGGGTGTACACCACACACCTTTAATCCCAGCACTCAAGGGAGAGGTAGGTGAGTGCAACCTGGTGAATTCCAGGACAGCCAGTAGCCAGTGCTGTTACACAGAGAAACCCTGTGGAGGGGGGGCAGGGAAGAAGATGTGTACCACCATGTTTGTTTTATAGGGGGCTGGGGATATTGCAGGATAAAACATTTTTGAAGTGTTTCCAAATGGCTTGTTTTTCCCTCCCTCCACCTCATACTCAGGAGCACTTCCTTCTTGGTGAAAAGTATTTGGTCTTGTAGATCTTACTCCTGAGAATGTAGGCCCCCAAGAGCTAGGGATCCTACCTGACTTCCTTTTCTCTTTTGCGGTGCTGGGACTGGAACTCAGGGCCTCACCTTTGCTCCTGCTAGACAAGCTCCACCGGGAAACTCCGCCCCCAGCCCCTGGATCTTTTCAAAACTAGTTCACGTTTTTCTCTGCCTTGGGAAACCTTCCGCGGCCCCTCACATGAGTACAAAAGGAACTCTAGACTGTTGCCACCACCAAGGTTTCAGCACCTCTACATCCGTTCTTCTCTGGCTCCTCTCAGTCCCCAGTGTCCCTCAGAAATCATCCATTCCTGGCCTCTTGTTCACCCTGCAGAAACATGGGCAGGTGGGTGGTTTACTCCAGGTGGAGGCAACACCTGCCCTCAGCCCCGCATGCTTCCAGGCTTACCGAGATCGTATCATCTCCATCCGGGCCTTCCTAGGGCTCCCAAAGCCTGTTGGGACTCTGGTAAACTTTAACCGTTCACCCTGTGGGTGTTGGGTTACAGACCCTTCTGCTGTGCACCCTCCCCACCCCACCCCCACCTCCTGAAGCTCTCTGGTGGAGGAGAAAATTGATAAGCCAGTGTACTCTGGCCTCCCAGTCTACTTCCCGACGCTTTCCCCACATTCAGTCCAGGCCCAAGACAATCTTGAATCATAAGCTGACTTTATCTAGTGCCTTCCTGCCTGGGGATGCCTGGCATTGTAATAGGCATGGCAGGGATGAAAGTCTTCCTAAAGGGACACTTTGGCCATCAGACTATTGAAACAGTGATCCCCAAGAAACTAATTCCTTCCAGGAAAACTTGTGCTGGGAGAGGAGAACGTCCTGAACCAGGATCAGCCATAGGGGAGACATTTCTCCCAGAAAGTCACCGCTTGTTAGCGTGGTGACTCACCACACAGAAGAGGCAAGGATAGTCAGTCAGTACTAGGTGGGACCACACCTTGATTGACAACTGCTGAGATGGGCGTGGCTCTGGCTTTTACTGAAACTTCAACTTCACTTCAGGAGCCTGAAGATGGATTGGGGCAGGGGGCATGGATAACTGCGTCTCTTTAAAATAATAAAAATTAAAAATTTTTCTTAATTAATGTATGTGTGTCTGTGCATATGGATGCAGGTGCCCATGGAGGCCAGTAGAGGGCACAGTATTCCCTAGAGCTGGAGTTATAAGAAGCTGTGAATTGCGAATGTGGGTGCTGGGAACAAAGACCCAAACTCTGGACCGCAAGAGCAGTACTCATTCCTTTTAAATAACTTATTTTACTTTATGTGCATTGGTGTTTTTGCCTGCATGTCTGTGTAAGAGTTTCAGATCCTCTGGAACTGGAGTTACAGACAGTTGTGAGATACCATGTGGGAGTAGGGAATTGAACCCAGGTCCTCTGGAAGGGCAGTCAGTGATCTTAACCACTGAGCCATCTCTTCAGCCCCCAGTACTCACTCTTAACTGTTCTCGACCTTCCTAATGCTGCAAACCTTTAATACAGTTCCTCATGTTGTGGTGACCCCAACCATCACTTCATAACTAATTTTTTTTTTTCCGAGACAGGGTCTCTCTGTGTAGTTTTGGTGCCTGTCCTGGAACACGCTCTGTAGACCAGGCTGGCCTCGAACTCACAAGACATCTGTCTGCCTCTGCCTCCTGAGTGCTGGAATTAAAATAATGGCTGTCCACGTTAATTTTTGAGACAGAATGTCACTGAACTTATAGAGTTAGATGTCACTGAGTTAGATGACTAGCCAGCAAGCTCCAAGATCCTCCCAAATGCTGAGATTATAGATGCACCCTGCTGGGATTGGCTTTTTTTTTTTTTTTTCATGGATGAAAGGACTCACACTCAATCTCAAACTTGTCTGAGAAGGCAGTTCACACCTGTTGGTTACCGGCTAGCGATGACTCTGGTTGTGGTCTGTGTCTTCCCCTCCCCACCCCCTCCCCAGCTACCCCTAGGCAGGCCAAAGGGTTCTGCAGACACCTAGCAGGCCGAGAGGGACCTGCGGGGCAGGGCGGGCTAAGCCATCTTCCCAGAGCCTTGTCTGAGGGTCTTTGTGTGTGTAGTTGTTTTTGAGATAAGGGTCTCAGTATGTAGCTCTGGCTGTCTTGGAACTCACTCTGTAGACCAGGCTAGCCTTGAACTCACAGAGACCTGCCTGTCTCTGCCTCCCAAGTGCTGGGATTAAAAGTGTGCAGTGTTATGGGCAAAGTCATTTGAGTTTTCAGATGGGAGAAGCCTGCCATCCCAGCATTTGGGAGGCAGAGGCAAGAGGCTTGTCACAAGTTTGAGGCCGCATATACATATATATCCATTACCAAGAAAGCTGTGGGTTAAAATGAAACCCAGTCTGAGAAACCCAAAACAAAATAAAACCGGGGAGTCATGAGCACTAACTGGAATGAGAGGGGCAGGCTGGGCAGATCGCTGTCAGCTGGAGGCTGATCTCCTGGAAAAGAAGGGGTGGGCATAACCGGGAGGGGGGGGGCTGAGAATTTTCTACAGATTTCGCTTATTCGAAACCTCTTCATCCAGAGTGTTCTGAGGGTTGGGGCAGGGTGTTTCCATCTTCTCAGCGTCCTGGACACGGATTTGTGTGGTGAGTATGACGAAGAAGGGCGGAGCGGCTAGCGAGGGCGCAGCGACTTCCAGCTGGAAAGGAGCTGGCTGGGAAACTGCCACTAAGGAATTGCAGGCAGTGGGCCTGGCCCTTCCTGAATCCTAGCAAAGCTGCGGGGGTCCAGGGGAGTGGCGTCTGGCTGACTCAAGTTCAGACTCTACCCTTCTCAACTGCAGAGCATTCAAGTAACTAACCAAACCGCTTTAAGCCTAGCTTTCCTTCCTTCCTTCCTTCCTTCCTTCCTTCCTTCCTTCCTTCCTTCCTTCCTTCCTTCCTTCCTTCCTTCCTTCCTTCCTTCCTTCCTTCCTTCCTTCCTTCCTTCCTTCCTTCCTTCCTTTCCTTCCTTCCTTCCTTCCTTCCCTTTCCTTCCCTTCCCCTTCCTTCCTTCTCTCTCTCTCTCTCTCTCTCTCTCTCTCTCTCTCTCTCTCTCTCTCTCTCTCTCTTTTTTTCATCTGTAAAAATGAGAAAACGGGGTGGGGGTGGGGGCTGAAGAGATGGTTCAGTGGTTCAGAGCACTGGCTGTTCTTCCAGAAGACCTGGGTTCAATTCCCAGCAGCCACATGGCAGCTCACAACTGTCTGTAACTCCAGTTCCAGGGAATCTGACAGCCGCACACAGACATTCACACAGGCAAAACACCAATGCACATAAAAATAAAAAAAATAAAATAAAATAAAATAAAATAAAATAAAATGAGAAAACGGAGCCAGGAGTTGGGGACTCAATCCTGTCTTCCCTGAGCTTGGAAGAATGAGGCAGGAGGATCGCTAGAAGTTCGGGGCGGGGTGGGCTGGAGAGAGAACCCTCGTAGTGTAGGTGGCCCGGAGGCTGAGAAGGCGGTTCACACCTGTTGGTTACCGCTAGCGATGACTCTGTGGTCTGTGTCTCCCCCTCCCCTTCCCTCCCCGGCTCCCCGTAGGCCAAAGGGTTGGGCGGGCACCCCGCAGGCCGAGAGGGACCCGCGGGGCAGGGCGGGCTGACCCCGCCCAGGGTGGAGGGGCGGCGCTCCTGTCCGCTGGGCTCACGCCGCCACCCTCCAGGCCAGCAGTAGCTGCCCGCCGCCGCGGGAGCCGGAGGTACTTGGGGTTTGGGGGCAAGGCAGCGGGCGGGGGTCCTCGTTGGGAACTAGGACTCCCCTGGTCTAGGCCTGGCGCAGGGAGAGGGTGAGCTTCGAGACCCTAGAAGCCCGGGTCCCCACCTGGCCACCTGTTCCACAGGTGACAATTGTCCGCGCACCAGTTCCGCACTGTGGTCCCTCGATCGCCGCCGGTACCCGAGCTGCCCCCCGAAGTTAAGCGCGCTGCGGGCTCGTCTGGGCTGGCTAGGGTTTCGAGATTCACCTCGCAGCCCGGTGGCCCTTGGTGGGTGAGGTTCACGGGGGAAGGGGGACAACTGGGGATCCGAAGCCCAGATGCCAAAGCGCTGCTCGGCGACCTTGGGTGCGCAGGAGACCTGGGAGGCCGCGGCGGGGCGCGTCCGGGAGAGGACTGGATCACCGTGCCCTGCTGGGAGGACTGCGGGCCGGGAGTTGGCGCTGGCCTTTCCGATGCTCCAGCTTCGGACCCGCCGCAGGGGGAAGGGTCTTCGGGCGGAAGGGGTAGCCTGGGAAAGGGCTGGAGAGCAAGGAAAGGCGGCGTGGAGCCGCTGGTCCCAGCGCTGGGTCTCAGGATCAGCACGCTCCCGCCTCTCCGCTTCTCCAGATGAGAACAATTGAGGTGGGATTGGAAGCCTGAAGGGCTTGGAAGAGGCTGCGGCTGGGAGATTTATCC
>NC_051080.1:21280358-21305761 GCF_004664715.2 Peromyscus leucopus
GCTCTTAAAGGCTGGCTCACATTTTCTGTTTTGGATTTTTTTCTCTCTCTCACGATTTGGTCTCTGTTTCTATGAAATTAGCCATTTGGAATTTTTCATTCTCATTTTACACCTTCAGGAATCTTCTGGATTGGGAGCCACCATTTGTGAAGGACTGCAGGATGGGAATAAAGAACCTGTATGTGGTGACAGAGGCCTTTGAAGTGACCAAGGACACTGTGCTGGAAGACAGTAGCAGTGTAGACCTTTCAGGAAAAGTGGCATCCCCAGGTTATCAAGGTATGGGACAGGGATGTGAAGAAAACATCCAGTTCACTCTTACTTCTCAAGGGCTTCTAGGGATCAGTTTCTAGGGGTCAGAAGGTAGAGTCCTTATTTTTCTCTGCTCTTATGTAATACATGCTAACTCTTGATCTTAGATTGCATTCTATTTTTAAATGTAAGTTTTTATTGATCTTTGAGAATTTCACATCATGCACCCCAATCTCACTCATTTCCCATTTTCTCAGTATCTACCCTTCATTCTGTAGTATCCCCAACAAAGGAAAACTTAAAAAGAATTAATAAAAATACACCGATAAGAATATTATTAAACTAAAAAAACAAAAATCAACAAGAAATAATATAAATAAAAACACAAATAAGAATATGAAACAAAGAAAAACAAATAAAAAGCAAAACATTGAAACAAAACAACAACCAAAACCACTTTGCTCTTTTATATTTTCTGCCTCTCTGTCATCTCTTCATTCATCTTGGTGGCATTGGGAGTTGTGGTGTGTCCTGCAGTATAGTCTTTTGTCCAAACAACTTCACTTGCAAATGTTCATTGTGTAGTGTGTTGCTGGTCAGGTTCAAGTCTCTGGCTTCTGGTAAAACCATCATCACTGGACCCTCACTGACATTCTTTTCAGATATCTGCTGTTGCCAGGAATCATGGAGATTTTATGGCTTTGGTTCCACAGGACCAATCCCTTTTAGGCTCCAGCAGGTCATAAATGGGGTAGATGTTGGGGAGTGCCTACTCAAAGCCCTGGATGTGTCCCTGGGTGGTAGCTGAGTTGGTCAGTCCAGGCTGTTGTGATCATTGAGACCATCCCCCTCTGGGAGGAGCTAATCCAGCTCTCTCATACCTGTGGTGGTGATGAGTGGGCTTATCTTTCCCAAATTTGGGGGATGGGCAGCTCTTCTATCAGGGCCAGGCCAGCAGGGGGAAGGGTCAGTCCTTTGGTGAGGGGGGCCTGGCCCTCCCTGGGTCAGTGAAGGGCAGGGCCAGCCAGTTAGCTCAGTTGGTTATATTACATTCTCATGCACTCATTTATATGCTTTAATACATAGGATTAACAAATATTGATAAATTCCAACATAGATGTAATTGTTGATTATGTATTTGTTTTGAGTAAATGATAGTTTGTTGCAGAAATAGAAGTTGAGGATTCTGTATTATTTCCACAGAGTTTTATGGCTCGAAAAACATTGAAATACTTTTATTAAATTGCATCTGTTGATCTATGTTTTATGATCATTTGATTACAAAATACTTTTGAGATAAATTCTTATATAGCCTAGACTGTTTTCAAACTGGCTCTGGAGTTGAGGCTTACCCTGAACTTCTGGTCCTCCTGTTTCCATTTTCCAAATGCTGTGGATTACATGTATACCCACCATGCTGGCTTTGATAAAAAAAAAAATGTTTGAAGGGCAAGATTTAAATACCTTTTAACCAAATGTGATTTACACAATCTCCTCACCGCAATCTTTTAAAATTAACATAAAAATTCATTTATCAGTTTAAATATGGAACATTGTCTCTCTCTTCCCTTCTTTCTGCATTTTAACTCTGTATTCCTTAAGTATTTAAATTAAATTTATTTTTGATAATTTCATAGATATATATCATGTGATGGGAGTTGTGAATGTGTTGCTCTGATTGGTTGATAAATGCTGATTGGCCAGTACCAGGTAGGAATTATAGGTGGGATAAACAGACAAGGAGAATTCTGGGAAGAGGAAGGCTGAGTCAGGAGTCATCAGCCAGATACAGAGGAAGCAAGATGTGAAGGCAGAGCTGAGAAAAGGTACCAAGTCACGTGGCTAACCATAAATAAGAATTATGGGTTAATTTAAATGTAAGAGCTAGTCAGTAATAAGCTTGAGCTGATGGCCCAGCAGTTATAATTAATCTAAGCCTCTGTGTGTTTACTGGGTCTGAGTGGCTGCAGGACTGGTGGGTGAGAGAGATTTGTCCTGACCATGGGCCAGGTGGGACATAGAAAAATTTTGAGCTACAATCATGCATTCTGATTATTCTCACCCTGGTCTCTCTTACTTGTCTTCTACACTCAGCAATGTACCCTCCTCCTTTCAAGTCCATTTCTGTCATTCAAGTCTTTTTCTTTTGGTCTATAACCCACTGAGTTTGAGAACTCTGTGTGAGCATGGTTGTACAAATATCCAATGGAGCATGAGAACTTCATTGACTCCACCTCCTGGCACCTAAGGACTACATAGGAACCATGGAAGCCTTCAACAGACTTCCGGGTGTCTGCAGTGAGTGTCTGCTAACTCTATGGAAGGTTTGTTCCTGTGTTCAGGACCACATCATTACCAAGTGGTTCCCAGACTGAATCTCAAGCCCCATTCAGGTGGTCCAAAAACTGACAGTTGGGGTAATAGCAAATAGACAAAAATGCCAACTCAACAAACAAATGTGCATATGAACAGATAACCATACTAAAAACAATACCAACAACCTAAGTCCAGATGCCTAGAACTACTGTAAAATACAACACACACACACAACACACACACACACACACACATACACACACACACACACACACCACACACAACACACACACACACACAGAGCAAAACAAAAATAATACAGTCTCCTTGAAAAACTAGTACTCCTGTAGTAATGTTTCCAGGAGAAAAGCAACTTGAGATGACACACAGGACAGTGATTTCAAAACAGCAATCACTGTGGGCCAAGTAGGAGAATGAAACCTTCAACTCAGAAGGAGACATTAAATCATATACCTAGTTTGGAAAAATCAGGACATTGCAATAAGCCTGGTTATATAGCTCAGTGGTAACTACCAGTCTGGTATTCATGGTGCTCTGGGTTCAATTGCCAGTCCTCTCCAGGCACACCTCCCAAATTTCAGTGTAGGTAAACATTGCCATGCAAGGGGAGAAGCAGTAACTGGACATGGGGACCAGGAGGAAGTGAGAGACTGCTAGTGTTTTCTTATGTGCTTTCTAGATTTATTTGACTTTTAAACACTTGTGGTGAGCAGATGTGGGAGCCAAGTGGGGGTGGGTATCCACAGACCTGAACCTCCTTTTCTCTCCTGACTATAGATAAGGAAGAACACTTCTCACTATCCCAGGCATATGTCTCACATTCTTAGCCATCTCTAAGCATGGCCAAGCTCAAATACTGCTAGCTGTAGGTGCAGAGATAGCCTCTGGCTTAAGAAGGGATCCAATTCGGGGTGCTCGAATGGAGGTATCTTTAGCTGGATGAACTCCAGCCTTATCCCAGCCATCTCTACTCATCCATCTCTAGCCAGTCAAGGTCCTGCCAATCTCAGAAGCTCAGAGGGAGCCCCAGGCCTACCAGGTGATCCTTAAAGCCTCATTAACTCTCCATATAATAATAGAAGCACAACACCATTGAAAGAGTAGGCAGAAGGCCTGAACAGCATGACACAGGAGTTGTTGTGCACACCCATGCGCACAATTCCCTTACCCCGAAATATCTATTACCTTGTAAATTCTGGTCAAGGGAAACTTCTGGAGTCAATCCTCTGGTTAGCCACAATAGACAGGGAAGCCAGACTCTCGAGTACAGTACAGTTGTGGATAATGGCTAGACAAAGGTGATTGTCTATACTCTACCAGCACTGTTGACTGAATGAATCATAGGGCAGGGATGTCCAGTTAGTGGATAATGGCTTCTAGAGAAAGATGATTGTCTACATTTTATGGGCACCCTTGACTGAGTCATAGGGCGGGGAGTGTGTACAGTATAGTCCAGTTAGTGCATGATGGCTTCTAGGGAAAGATGATTGTCCACATTTTATGGGCACCCTTTACTGAGTCATAGGGCGGGGAGTGTGTACAGAATAGTCCAGTTAGTGGATGACGGCTTCTAGAAAAAGATGGTTCATACTCCACCAGCACTTTTGACTGAGTCAAAGCATGAGGAGTGGGTACAAGGTTGGAGATGCCTTTGAAATGCCTGGGGGAGATGTCCTTACTGTTAGAGGTCATAGTGAATGAAAAGAGCCTTCATTTACAGAGGGAAAGAAAATGAACACTTTACTAAAATATTGACAGCAATCAACAAACAAACAAAAAACCCAATCAGATTAGATCAGATGTTGTACCCAGAGAACCAAGGCCATGCTGGTGGAAGCTGAATTGAGGGCAGTTCCCTGGATGACAACCTGTGAAGGTTGAGGTGTGCATGGAAGGAGAAAAATGAGGTCCCATGTAGGGGGCACTGGAGCTGACTCAAGGGGGGAGTGTGTGAGAGGACGTGATCATGGGAGGGGATTCTGGGGTCAGTGCTCCTGAAGGTGCAGAGAAGTTGTCAGGTCTGGCAAAGAACTTGGTGAACCCAAGGAATAAAGACAGGTTGGGGCTGGATGCTTTGCTGGTCACTTACCTTCTGCCTTCATGTCAGCTTGGGGAGAAAGTCTCATTTCCCCCTGACACACGAGAAGGACAGTTTTCTCTGAAAAGACAGACTGGTGATGTGGCAATTATTAAGTCTTTTTGGTCTGTTATGAGGACTAAATTTGTTCTTACCAATGAGCACATTTTCCTGGTTGGTCCCTTTCCTGCTGTGCCTAATTGTGTAAACAAGATGGCCTGCTCGACCCCTAGTGCTTAGAATGTGACTTGCAGACACTCCTTGATTTTTTTTTTTTTTTTTTGTTTAACTTTGTTTAGTTCACATGTTAAATGCTGTCAATTTCTCCCCAAGCTCATCTCATGTTTTAAATGCTTGAACTTTGTTGTTAGGCAAGTTTCAGACCTCAGCACATCTCTGTGGATATAATGCAAAACAATGCAAGATTGCCAGATTGAAAGTGGATAAAAAAGAGGCAGCTGGTAACCGAAGTGTAATAAGAACCCTATATGACACCCGACAAAGGATCTGATTCACAGTTCAGAGGCTAGTGCTTAGGTTGACATCATCCCTGGGGTTTGACTTGAGTGTCCCTAAATAGGCTGTGGAACTATTGCAGCAGGTGCAACTGCATCTCTGTAACTGTTTTTTTTCCCCTCCCATTCAGCCATTCTCTTTTCTGTTAGTGCTAAGAAGAAAACCTTTCTAGGTATGCTTTATAAGGTTGCTAAATGGTTTTGCTGCCTTAGCTGATAGGGAGACATTTTATTCTCTGAAGTTTGAGGAAGGTATGCCTTTGTAGTACAGGATCTACCTGGGGATGGGTTTGTTATAGGAAATTGTTCATGAAAGTAGAATTGCAAGGTGAAAAGCAAGGGTGGATGGAGGAGTTGGAGAGGTCTGAGGTAAGGGAAGGAGTGGAGAGAGTGAGTCTTGGTGAGTGAGCCCTTCACTTTCTCTTTCCAGGGCCACATTCAACAAGACAGCCCCATGAGTGAAGGGTTCTGGGGCTATTAATGTTGAACTTGTTTCTTCATGGTGAAATCAGAATAACAAAAACCCACCTGATTGTCTTTGTCCAAAGTCTGGGACCCGGTCTTCTGAATAAGGGGTGAAGGCAGAGGATAGAGAAATGTCTGGGACACAGGGGAAGTAAGGTCAAATACTAATTCTTGGGTGGGGCAATGTAGTTTCTGTTTCTAGACTGGGAGATAAATTACATCTCTCCAGTTGGTGAGTGTGTGGGTGGTGGGGTTGTTGTGGACATCCGGGTGATGCTCTGGTGCTCAACCCTATCCCTGGCTCTGGTTCCTGTGGGATGGGAAAGATCATGGAAGGCTGGTGTGGAGAAAGCATAGACTGGGAATGGGGCAGGAGGAGATGGCAGGAGAGACACAGTGTGTGTGTCCTGAGCAAAGTGAGCATGAAGAAAGCTTGTGCTTTTCTTTCTAGGAAAGATAGAGGAATCCTTCTATCTAGGTGAGTGGGTTTCTTTTCTTTTCTTCTCTTTTCTTTCTTTTCTTTTTTTCTTTTAGAGGAAACCTGGGCTTCTATCAGAAAACCACAGGCTTGGAACTCAAATGAGAACTTTCTTTGGAGCTCAGAAAACTGAGGTCTGCGTTCACATTTAGGTTAGTTCAACTCACATATGAGCAACTGCATGCACTAATGTTCACTGAGGACTTCCTAGGAAGCAGGCATTACTCCAGCATGGGTAATGTGAGATGATTGGATGAAAGTGCCCATGTCTTTGGAGCTTCCCCTATGGCATCCTCTCACACTCATGGATCACCCGTAGGACACTTGGCAGAACCAGAATATCCTCCAATGCATGCTGGGCTAGTTCTTCATAGATGGTGGAGATAGTTATTAATAAGTGTGGCTCTTACGTGCCAGGTGCGTCACAAAGACAGACTCATTGACTCCTCACCATGTCCCCATTTGTCACACATGGAAACTGAGCCTGAAACACAGAGGATTGTCATCTCTGGAGTCTAACAATACATTTCCTTCCTGACATATCCCAGACATGAACACGTGGTCATTTCTCTCCCACTTGTGATAACCAGTTTTCAGAATTTCCAACTTCGCTCCCAGTACTGTGTCCTTTCCTTCCAGAGTGCTGATACTGCCTGCTCTGCAGTTCTTTCTACCTTTATGATAGTTGCCTCACTGTGGCTCAGTCAGGTATGAATGGAGAACTTTTAATCACTGGAAATGGTACTAAAGGGGAAGGGCTTACCATTTCTGGGATATTTTATTCAAGAATTTCTCTCACTCTCTGACTGGCGTTTTGTCTGTGATCAGATTTCAAGCTTCTACAAAAGGAGATTTCCAGGAAAACAGGGGAACTGTCCATGCTTTCCAAGGGTGTCCAAGATGTTGTGCTCTCTAGCCTCCTTTCCAAGCTCAGTGTCAGGAAGATTCCGTACGACCTGTTGAACCTGGTGAGAATTCCATAGCTGCATAGAGATGACTAAACCTGCAAGAGTCAGTTTGAGTGATGGGGGTGCCAAGATACATGAGGGAGGAGGGATGCATATGATGTCCAGGAGACTGAAAAAGATGTCAAAGATTGGGGATTCTGGCTCCATGCACAATGATGAAAGTTAGAGAATGTGGTCCCTGAAATCTGCTCAGGATGCCCCTGGGGGAGGCAGAACCTATAGCCCACACCTTGCTCAACTTCTCTGGACATAGGCACTTCACACACCAATGGTTTTGAGCCAGATATGGGAAGCTGAAGCTACTTGCAAGAGCGTTGCAAGTTCAAGGCCTTTCTGGGCTACATAGTGAGTTCAAAGCTGGCATGGGCAACAGCCTGAGACCCTGTCACACAACAGAGAAAAATGAAGAGAAAAAGAAGCCAGGCTGAAGCTTCATGGTAGAGGACTTGTTCAGCATGTATAACGTCATCCATCCACAGCACTGGGAACGCTGCTATTAAGAGAACACCTGTCTCCTCTAGCTGGAAGTGGATCAGTTGGGGCATATGGATGGCCCAGGTGCTGTGATCCTAGATGTGCTGCGACAGGACTCAAGACCCCCATGGATTGACCTAAAGAACCTCATTCTTTATCTCCTTCAAGCCCTAATGGGTAAGAACGATTTGAGGGAAGTGTGGGAGAGTCCTGGTGTTGGTTCTCAGAGGGCTCTTTTAGATCCACCTCCCCAAAGCTCTTGAATTATCATGATCATTCTCAGGTCATCCTTCTCTCTGACATCAGCAAGGCTAGGATGGTAACAGTCCATGCACTGTGGATGGAGTCTGAGGTGTAGAAAGTGAGCAGTCAACAGTCTCCTCACACATCTTTGGTGGAAGATGATTCCTCCTTAGGTTGCTTTTGGTCGTGGTGTTTGTCACAGTAACAGAAAGCTAACTAGGACACTTCCATTACTTCAGTATACCTGAAAGCCAGTGACAGCAGAGATCTAAAACCCTTCTTTTTAAAACTTATAGTTAATATTTTTAGAATTGTATATATGAGTACTGTATTTGTGTTGCCTTTACCTCCTCTCCCTGCTGGAACTCCTCTGTGTTCGGCATTCCCTGTAAAGTTCATGAACTCTTCCTTAATTATTGTTGCACACATGCACACATATTTATAAATGAATACAGGCTGCCGAGTCCATTTTGTGTTGCTTGCATGTGCATATGCTTAGGGCTGACCACTTGGGATTGGATGACTATCAGGGGTTTGTCCCTGTAGTAGACCGATTGTCCTCTCAGCAGCCTATAGTTTTCCATGTATGGTTAGGGCCTTGTGAGACTTTCCCCATCCACATTGCAATGCCAACTTAGGTTGTCAGTATGTAGGTCTTGTTTAGGTGACTCTAATTTTGAGATTTCATGAGTACAGCTTCCCTCTCATATCTTGAAGACACAGCTTCTCAGCAGAACTCCAGATCCTCTGGCTCTTACTATGTTTCCATTTCCTCTTCTACAATACTCCCTGAGCCTAAGGTTTGGGGCTACTTTTAGAGAAGCATCAACTGTGGGTGGGTATCATCCTATGGTCAATTTCTCTGCAGTTTGACCGTTGCAGATTCTGTAATGGTCCTTCTCTTTGTCACTATTCTATTGCTGTGAAAAGACACCATGATCAAGGCAATTCTTATAAAGAGAACTTTTAATTTTGGCTTGCTTACAGTTTGTACCTGAATCAGAAGGTTCAAGGACTGAGAAGAGTGCCATTCAATTGCACTTTCTAGAAGAGGGAAACTGGCTTCAACCTGATCAGTGATTATTTTTAATATTTCTATGGTAGTAGGGTCTCAGTAAGGCGAAAGTGCCTGGGTCTCCAGCGTTACCCTCCTGGGACCAGAAGAGAGAGGAGGAGTGGATGTGGGGCCCTGGTGCAGGGCTTGGTGACACTCTGCATGACAACAGGAGGGGTAGCCTAAGGGTTAGGGGTCAGCCCAAGGCAGGGTTCAGAGGGAAAAGGCAGGCTGGACCAGAGTCCAAGCCCATAGAATCCAGAAGAGCAGGACAGGGAGGGACCTAAGGCAGTGGGACAAGACCCTCAGCCTGCGCACCTCAGGACAGAAAGGACAGCTGGTAGGCACCACTGGGCTGACCTCCTACTGGATGCCAAGGGCACTGTGCCTGTGCAACTCTGTTCTGGGCTCATGGGACTTCTTAGGACTGTGGGCCAAGGGATTTCAGCTCTGCCTCTGCTGGATCCAAAAAGCCCTTTGCTACTAGCTGGAGATTTCAACTCCTCCTGACCAGGAAATGCTGCTTCAATTTGCCTCCCTAGCCATACACATGCCTCCCCCCAGTTCTTTCTTCTCCAGGATGGCAACACCCAGCATCTCAGTCTATGGCTTTTCCTCTGCCCTGATACACATGGTGACTCATGGGTCTGAAGACTCTCCACATCTCCCTGCTTCCCCCATTCAACTGTGGGGCAGGGAACATTAACATTGCCTGCTTAGCCCTCACCCTCCATAAGAGCACCCAGCCATTCCTGCCTCTAGTCTTGTGAGCCATAGGAACCAGCCATTGGTTCTGCTATCTGAAAAACCCCAGCATGCTTCCACCTACAGTCCCTCCTTGACAGACTAGATCAATGCAAGTGCAGAAGTCTCAGCGCTTGTAATATGTCAAGTCCGTCTCTACCACTTCTGAGCTTGCTGACCTGTAACCTTTCTTACAGCACCTCAACACCTGTCTCACTCTGGAGTTACTTTTTTTTTTAATAGCTAATCTGTGTTCATAGGAAAACAAACTGCTTCTCTACTCTGCCAAAGAGCTTTCAGCCACACCCTTTTCAATTACCCTTCTCACTCTGGGAGCACACCTGAAGACTTAAAGCTCCCTCCCCTTAAGAACACTGCCTCTGCCCCAGGCCCCCTTGCAGGCTTCCTCTACCAACTGCAAAGCAGCTTCAGCCTAGGGAAACAAACAAACAAACAAACAAACAAACAAACCCCATAAACTGAGCAAACTGTCTTCCAGCCTCACCTTCGATTTATAGGAAATCTCTTACCAAATGACTAAGCTGTCTGCTGGGATCTGGGTGTCACTATTTTGCCTCTCTCAATGGTAAAATATACTCATGTGATTTCAGTGTGTGGTCATTTTATGTATATATATGCTGCTATTTGTCATCTATGTTCACAAACGTTACTTGTGTCCATATGAGATTTTTTTTCTATCAAAAGTAGCTAGTCCACCAAGACTCAACATTCCATAACCACCCCTACCTTCTTAAACCTTATACAAAGCAATTAAAATATTTAAATCTTCCTCATGATGGTGGATTGAAAGAAAATGGCCCCAAAAGAGAGTGGCACTATCAGGAGGTGTGGCCTTATTGAAGTAGGTTTGGACTTGTTGGAGTAAGTGTGTCACTGTGGGGGTGGGCTTTGAGACCTCCTATGCTCAAGCTTCACCCAGTGTCACAGTTCACTTCCTGTTGTCTGCAGATCAAGAGGTAGATATTTCAGCTTCTTCTCTAGCACCTTGTCTACCTGCACACTGCCATGCTTCCAACCATAATGACTAAACCTCTGAAACTAAAAGCTACTCATAATTACATGTTTTCCTTTATAAGAGTTGCTGTGATTCTTCTGTTGCGACTTCTCTGTTCATCTCTGTAGCCCATTTTTTAATTGGATTGTTCAGTGTTTTGATGTCTAGCTTTTTGAGTTCTTTATTTATTTTGAAGATCAGCCCTCTGTCAGATGTGGGGTTCGTGAAGATCTTTTCCCATTCTGTAGGCTGTCTTTTGGTCTTATTGACGGTGTCCTTTGCTCTACAAAAGCTTCTCAGTTTCAGGAGGTCCCATTTATTAATTGTCCTTTCAGTGTCTGTGCTACTGATGTTATATTCAGGAAGTGGTCTCCTCTGCCAATTCGTTCCAGACTACTTCCTACTTTCTTTTCTATCAAGTTCAATGTAACTGGACTTATGTTGGCAGATGGAGACAGATACAGAGATCTATGGCCAGGCACCAGGCTTAGTTCTGGGAATCCAATTGATGAGAGAGAGGAGAGATACTGCAGGCGAGGGACGTTGAGATCATGTTGGGAGGATGTGCAGATATGACCGGACACACTAGTGGAAGCCCATGAACTGTGGACTGGTGGCTGTGGAGCCCCCATTGGAGTGGACTAGGCCCTCTGGACACGGAAGATGGTTGTTTGGCTCAAACTGTTTGGAGGGCACCCAGGCAGGGAGATCGGGATCTGTCCCTGGTGCATGGGCAGGCTTCTGGGAATCTGGTGACTGTGGTGTGACGCCTTGCACAGCCTTTTTGCAGTGGGAAGGGGCTTGGACCTATCTAGGCTCAGTGAGCTGGGTTCTGCTGACTCCCCATGGAGACCTTGATTTGAGGATGTGGAGATGCAGGGTGGCTTGGGAAAGAGGGCTGGGGGTGTGGGAGGAGGGAGGAGGGGGTCTGTGGATAGCATGAAGAGTGAGTAGAAAATTTCTTAATAAAAAAAATAAAGTTAAAAAAAAGAGTTGCTGTGGTCATGGTATCTCTTCACAGCATTAGAAACTAAGACATTATTTTGTGAAACTTTTATCCAAATTTTTGAAGTCTCCCACCTTGTGAAACTTAACTTTATTCAAAAGTCCCATTGCTTTCTCTGAACTTCGTGGCCTGGAGCAGCCAATTCCTTCTCCCTTCCCTTTTCTAGGATTCTTTTTAACTAGCCATTCTGAAAGACTGTGAGGTCAGACCACAGCCAAGGGGGGAAAGATAGAGTCCCTACCTACATTAGAATAACAATTAAGCCCTACCTATGAGTTTTGAGGCATGTACCCCTTTTACAAAAAGAAACTGCTTTGTGTAATTACATTCACTTTGTTCATGTGTTGCTTTGTGCCCCACCAAGATTATTATTTTCCAACGTTCATAAATATATATGCAAGCTGTCTTTATGTATCAGAGGACCTGTGGTCCACTGTAAAAATTATGAAATGTTATGTACCAGAACTCGATGGAGGATTCCTTTAATTGATACATTATTTTATATAATGTATTTACTGGGATGTAACGTGTTTTCCCCAGCCATGTGCCTCCAACTCTGACCAGCTGCCAAAAGGATTGAACACTGAAATGACCAGACCTGGAGGCTCATGCAGAGTTACAACAGTTTGGGCTCAATCTGAAAAGCATACATCCCACCAGGTGCTGGACAAATCACAGAAAGTAAAAAGGTGGCCGATTCAGCTAAGGTAACATCAGTGTGCTTGGGCTAGAGGGTGGAGATGTTGACTCACTGAGGCTTAATACCTGTTATAATTTAATGTTATTATGTCTCATGATATTGATAAGAAGTACAAGTGGTCTTGTAAGAAGAAAAATATTAAAAGCATTTAAGAATAAATATATTTTTAGTAAAGTAGGATTTCTTCATGATAACACTTTGTGCTTAGTTGATCTAGTTGATTATTTCCAGAATGGAAAAGATAAAGATGAAGCCAGGAAGCCTAAGAAGTTCTGGAAGATCTTAGTGATTTATATAAAGCATGTAAAAGATGACACTTGTGTATATGATGAGTATAGGCTTTACAATTTCTAAGTTCTAAGAAATATGTATTTAAATTAATATAGTTCTCTTGTAGTTTATTGTTCTGATATGGGTAATGTTTATAAAAATTGCCTTTAAGAAAAATGTGCATTCAATCAAGAGTCTTTTAAAACTATTTGAGTTTTGTTTAAGGTTGATCTAAATCTTACATAAAATGTTGTGGGATATTTGTACACTGTGTGAAGGTGTATTGCTGTGATTGGTGTAATAAAAAGTTGAACAGCCAATAGTAAGGCAGCAGGTACAGGTGGCATCCAGACAGAGAGAGGAGGAGGAGGAGGAGGAGGAGAAGGAGGGGGATCTAGTCATTTGAGAGAGACAAGAGGAGACACAGAGGAAGCAGGATGGGCGGTACATGACAGAATGTAGACTAAAAGAAATAAGTTAATTTATTTCATAAGAGCTGATTAAAAACAAGCCTAAGCTAAGACCATGCGTTCATAATTAGTAAGTCTCTATGTTGTTATTTGTGAGCTGGAGGCCTAAGGAAAAATGTGACTACAATAAAGTTAAATCTTCTTAGGGACAAACCCTGATGGGTTATCCAATCCTAAGTAGTCACCCCTAACAATATGCACACACAAGCAGATCAAAATGGACTCATCAGACTGTATTCATGTATAAATATGTGTGCATGTGTGCAACAATAATTAATGAAGAGTTCATGAATTTTACAGGTAGTGCTGAACAGTTCTCACCCAGTTCACAGGTAACCTTTTTCTCAGTTGGGCAAGGATAGCTGCTTGGCTATAAAATTGGAGAGGAGTCTATCTGAGATTGAGGGATCTGTTCACACATTTCCAATCACTATTGTTACTTCTGCAGCCCAGCCCTACCCTAGTCCCTGACCCTCCATGCCATTCATGTACCCTCCAACGTTGGAATGTTGATGCCTCTTGTCTTCTGTTCTGTTTCCTTTTCTTTTGGGTCTTTACCTATTTGTACTGGGTTCAACAACACAACACTGAGTTCTATGAAAGTGTGAAGTAAAGCCCTCTCCATTCTTATGAGAGTGAGGTGGATTTCAGAAGCAGATTAAACAGAAGCAGGTGTGAATTTCACTGAGTACTGTTAATCCCACAATATTGTATCTACTACTGGATGTCTGTTTTCTTTCTTAGATTTTGGTATTTTACAAAGTGGATTATATGGGTATAGTATTTGTGCAAACTTAACTTTATAGTGTTCACAGTTTAGGTCCCTACAGTTTTTAGTCTGTGGGGATTTATGTGATGTTGTATGTGTCTTTGAGAAAGGGTGTCACTATGTAACTCTGGCTGGTCTGGAACTCACCATGTAGATCACATTGGCCTTAAACTCACAAACTTCTTTCTGCTTCTACCTTTGCCTCTAAGTGCTGGGACTAAAGGTGTGTGCCACTATACATAGCAATATCTTCAGTATTTGAATGATGTCTTAATGAATATCTATACCCAAGTATTTGTTAACTTTTGAATTATTTTCTTAAGGCATGTTTTTCTATGAGGAATTAAAAGTTCAAGAATGTCAACGCTTTTGTGATTTTGGTACATACTACCATTAATTTAGAAGTATTGTGGTGGTTAATGTTTCTATTGATATCTGTATGAGAGTCATTACCATTTCATCACTGGTGGTATTAAAAAGTATTTATATTAAAAACCTTTCCTATATCAAAGTGAAACCAGAATCTCAAAATTATGTTCTATGATTTCTAGTGAGCTACAAGATGTTAAAATGTAAACTTGATTTTGTTTTTCTCTAGGGAATTAATATTTTGGCCTTAACTCCTTTGTGATGTTAAGATCTGGACTTGATCTTAGGAAAATAACCCTTTCCTCCATGGAGGGATTTTGTGTCAGGCATTTGGTTATAGCAATGATTGAAGTAACTAACAGTGCCCATGCATACGGACCCTTCTTGTGGGAAGTAACGTAACACTGTGCCTGTACATCAGGACATTTCTCATGTGAAGTAACTAACAGTACCCGTGCACCTAGACTCTTCCTGTGTGAAGTTACTATAACAGTGCCTGTGCATCTGGACTCTTCTCTCTTGCAGATCTACAGCCATGTGTTACACCCAGCACATTTACCAGAAGGTGAGTGAATAGTTCCAACCTCATTTCCTAACAATCTTTAACTAGACTTGTTCAGCTGGTTTTCTGTTTCTCTGATCCAGGAGAGCCTTCCAGGTACACCTTCAGATGCTCTCTGGTGCTGATCCATAGTTGTTTGGATGGTGGATTTAAACACTAGTCTGTGCTCAGAGCTTAGTTCCTAGAGAGAAGAGTTTATGCCTGTGCTTACATGTTCAGAGTATTGCATTGAAAACTGATTGAGACCTGTTAAAACGAAAGGAACACAGTGAAGAGAATCACATTGGTTTGGTCCTGGTGTTTGTACAAACTGTACTTGAATCAGAAGGCCCAAGGATTGAGAGAAGTCGCATTCAATTGCACTTTCTCTAGGGGAGGAAAACCTGTTTCAACCTGGTAAGTGTTGATGGGGATGAAGGAGTGAGTAAGGAGAGAAGGCTGTATGGTCAGAGACAGTCATTCAGGCTGGTTGTGAATTGAGTTGATGGGTGATTACTATGTAATGTGACCTGTGGGGAAGGAAGCATTCCTTCCCTAAGTTCTCCCTAAGAGAGTTAGTGGGGTGCTTACAAGAGTGCGTAGGATAAAAGCAGGGTCTCTGATACATCTTTGTTTAGGTTTGGTGTTGGAGACATATTTGAAAATGGTCACATATACTTGTGCTTGATCAGGGACAATTCTTGTCTTATTATTAAGGTGCTGAGGTAAGTGTTGTGGTCCACAGAGGTTTCCTAGTGAGATCTGAGCTTGCTTACATGGCAGGGCTGCATAAGGGGATGCATTGACCACATGTGTGGTTACCAGATGTTTGGAAGAGTCTGCACTTGGCTGCACCATGCGGTATGCTTTGATCTAGCAAGGGGGAGGTCTTTTGCTCCACCCTTTGACATTCCTTTAAAATCCCTTTAGCAGACAGAAGAGGCTGGTGGGTTTTGACCCAGGCTCTCCTGAGGATATCCTATGTTTCTACCTATCTCTCTCCCCTCTGTATTTCTATCTAAATATTTTTCATTTCTCTCTACTTAAGAGTACCCTGGGGAAAAAGTGGGAGCAGGTCTCCCACAGGTATGAATTTATTTTCTTTCTCTACTTTGTGATGGCTCTCAGGGAAGCAGCACCACCTCCATCATGTTGCCCAATGTAGAAACCTCTCTGCTCCTCTGTCTTTCTGATGACCCACATAGAACCTTTTATTATTATTATTTGATTCTGTAGCAATCTTGAGTCATCATCCAATTGCAAGCTTCGAATATTTCTTATTTGAATTTTGCTATGAACACCTTCAGAGGTAAGTCACAGTCTTTGCTGTTGGAATTTTTATACTTAGGAATTTTTCCATGTCACAAATATACTTAGGTCATTCTTTGCCTTAATTATGTTCTCTTTTTGCTCATTAGTAGTACAGTTGGCCTTATGAATTCATGGATCCTGCAGCTGTGGATTTAACTGACTATTGACTGATCAGATTCAGAAAATGACTTAGAGAGATGGTTTATCAGGTACAGCACTTGCCAGCAAGTGTGAGAGTCAGACTTCTAATCCCCATAACCCAAATAAAGCCCAGTGGGCAAGGTGACCCTTGCAACTTCAGCATGCAGAAGGTATAGATAGGAGATCTCTGGGCCAAGCTGGCTAGTCAGACTAGCTGAAATGGGTAGCTCCTGGGTCAGCAAACGACTATGCCTCACTAGGGAAGATGGAGCATGATTGACAGAGCCACTCAATAACAACCACTGATTTTCATATGCATACATGTGTACATACTTCGATGCAAATATGAACCTCTATGCATCCAAGCATGCATTCATACTTATAGGTACATGTACCACATAGACATACATACATATGTCAAAAAGGAAAACATTTAGGGACTGGAGAATCAGTTCAGCAGTTAAAAAGCATTTGATGCTCTTCCAAAGGACCCCAGTTCAGTTCCCAGCACCCACAATTACCTGTAACTCAAATTCTAGAAGATCTCATGCCCTTCTCTGGCCTCTATGGGCACCCATATGTGGCACATACACAGACATACATTAAATAAAAATGAAATATTTTAAAAAGGAAATATTCAGAGGCCTTGCATCTGAATAGAACATGTTCAGACTCTGTTTTGTACGTGTGGGTATTCTGCAACAACTGTGTATGTGGTTTGTCTATTGCCATGTTTTGAATGTGAAATGTGTGGGCTCCTGCTACTGTCACTATTTTGGGAGTCCTGTGGAAATTTTATAAAGAGGGTTTAGCTAGAGGAAATATGACACTGGGAACATGAACTTGGGACTATATGTCCCTTCCTTGTATGGCTCTCTGCTTCTTGTCTGCCAAGAAATTAAGTATTATCTCCTCTATGTTCTCCTGTCACCATAATGTTTAGTCAAAATGCACAGGGCTAAAGTGATTGTGGACTGAGACTTCTGGAACCCTGTGTCAAAATAAACCTCTCCTCTATTAGGTTGTTTCATCAGATATTTTTTCACAGCAACTTAAAAATGGTACTAATAAATATCATTTTATGTGCTCTAGAAACCATTTAAATGATATGGGAGGAGTGTGTTGTCATATGCAAAGACACTTGAACATCTGCAGATTGTGATTACCAGCCTAGAAATCTCCAGCTATGTAGAGTTGTGGGAGATTAGCTCCTACATTTATGACAGGGTACTCTTAAGGAGAGAGGGATGAGATATTAGATAGAAGGATAGATTGGAGAGAAACAGATAAAAACACAAGATAGTCTTGGGAGGGCCTGCATCAATATCCACTGGCCCCTTCTGTCTCTTTTAAAGGGATATTTGTAGGAATGTCAAGGGGTGAAGCAAAAGACCTCCCCCTAGCTCAATCAAGTGCAGACCATTTCAATCACCTAGTGACCATGCACATGGTCAAGCAATCCTCTAATGCAGGGTAAAGCAAGCTCAGATATTACTAGGAAACCTTTGTGGTCCTCCACAATGCCCCCTTCTAAGATATAATAAAGCCCCTCCACCCCACTTTAGATAGACTGTGCCTGTCTTAGGTTGTCCTTCTTAATTGATCTTTCTTACCCATCATGGAGACATACTTTGCATGAAGCATACTCAAATCTATCAAGAAGAAAGTTGTTCATCTTTGGCTACAAGCCTCTGGCAGGAAGAGGTACAGAGCTTAACTCAGCTCTGACCTAGGTTCTTATGAAGAGCTTGCAAATATCGACAGCAATCTCATAGCTGCCACACCTCCCAGTAAAGGAGTAGAGGGTAATAAAGATGGAATATCCTGATTAGAATGGATCTATGGCGATTACAGCAGTCTTAGCTGCACCAACCCATATTCTAAATCAAAACTCTATCCTAATAGATGTTCTCCAAAATTTTCAAGAGACTATTTTGATTCCCGGGAGAAAGAAGCCATTTCAAATCACTTCAAAGTATCCATTCAAGTAAACAAAAACTCATGCTAATTATAAAGACACTTTTAGCTGTTTAAGTTGCTCATAAAGCAGTAGAATTTCTGTATAAACTAACTTGATTGTGAGAGGCTTACTCCTCTGTGTGAGGCCTAAAGTAAAGAGAGTACTTGAGAAAAGAGCTTTGTTAGAAAGATCCCCCCACCCCCAATAGATCTCCTGCTTGTTCTCACTTGTCCCCTTTCCCAAGATGCAGAGTCCCTGGTGTCTCAGCCACAGCTCAGTAGTCTGCTGACTGCTCTCTGCTCTGCTCTGTGAGTAGAGACATGTGTCCCTGTTTCTATACAGTCAATTTTTTCCTCAGCTTTTCTTTCTCTCTTTCTTTCTTTCTTTCTTTCTTTCTTTCTTTCTTTCTTTCTTTCTTTCTTTCTTTCTTTCTTTCTTTCTTTCTTTCTTTCTTTCTTTCTTTCTTTCTTTTGGTTTTTCAAGACAGGGTTTCTCTGTGTAGCTTTGTGCCTTTCCTGGATCTGGCTCTGTAGACCAGGCTGCCTTGAACTCACAAAGATCCGTCTGCCTCTGCCTCCCAAGTGCTGGGATTAAAGGCGTGCGCCACCACCGCCCCGGCCCCTCAGTTTTTATTATGCTAGGAGCTTAGACCTTGCCTCCCTCATTGCAGGGAGATTTCAAAACCTGCACTGCTGCCTTCATGCCAGCAGCTTTTCCTCAGCTGTCATTCCACCCCGGGGGGTGGGGGGGTGTGCTGTGCCTGCTCAGCCCTCTGACTGCACTTTCCTGGGTGCCCTTGCTAGGGTCTAGCCACAGGAGATTTGGGCTAGGGTCCAAAGTATCTGCTGGCTTGAAGGGGAGATAGGACTAGCAGAGAGGATTTGCCCTATTCCAAGAGGTTTCTTGTTTTTTCTAGAGCAATTACAAGTGATTCTCCCATTCTAATAGATGTTCTTTCCAGATGAATGCATTTTTGCTCTTATAGGAAGAAAAAAATCTGAGAAAGAAAGACCTGAAGAGCTTCCAGTATTTTAGAGAGAGATTACTAAGTTTTTCCCAAGAAAGCTTTCAGTTTTTGAGAGAAAGATTACTAAGTTTTTCCCAAGACTTCTGTTCCCTAAACTTTGGCTTCGTGTCCAAGAGGAAACTAATTCTAATGGTACAATGTGTTCATACAGTAACAATGTCAGAGGAGTAAAGAGTTTTATTTCATACACATCCACTTCAGGGAAAGTTTTTTCCCTGCCACTCAGGACTCAGATCTAAGTTGTCCACAGGCCAAAAGCTTCCACAGGAATCTTTTTCTACCCATTTTCCTTATAGTACTTTTTCATGACTCCAATTCCTCTCAGGAGTTTGTGTTCATAGACCCATAGTTGGAAAATCACGGACATAGTTCTCTGTCTTGTTGCTTATCTTATCCTAAATATTTCTTGTACTATATTCCTATATTCTACCTTATACTTTTTTCCTTCTTATGCTCAGTTTTTTCTACACTGTATTTCTACATTTTACCTTATATTTTTTTCTTAATTTTTATAGATAGAAATTAGAGAGAGAGAAAAAAGAAAGAAAGCTTAGATAGAGAGAGAGAGATTCGCTGCAGCTCCACTTTTCAACTTTGGCATTCAGCTGCCTTACTTTCACTCTTGAGAATAAAATACCATTGCCTTTATGTTTAATTCATTATCAGGCATGCCCCCTTACACTCATGATGCCCCCTCTCTCCTTTTGCCAAGTCCCTGGTCTCTGTTTGGGCACCACTTGTGGGAGACGAGCTCCCACATTTACAACAGGGTACTCTTGAGGAGAGAGGAATAAGAGATATTAGATAGAAGAATAGAGGGGAGAGAAACAGATAGAAACACAGGATAGCCTCAGGAGGGCCTGGATCAATATCCACCAGCTCCTTTTGTCTCTTCTAAAGGGCTATTTATAGGAATGCCAAGAGGTGGTGCAAAAGATCTCCCCCTAGCTCAGCCAAGTGTAGACCTTTCTAATCACCTAGTAACCATGCACGTGGTCAACCAATCCTCTATTACAGCCCTGCTGGGTAAAGCAAGCTCAGATCTCACTAGAAAACTTTTGTGGGCCTCCAAGGGAGTTATTATTGTATGCATTGACAATATATTCTATAATAATTAATATATTGTGGTAAAATATGTAACATAAACTCTGCCTTCAACAGGTTTGAAAATATAGAAAAATGTCCTGGTGCAAACCTCGCTAGCAGACCTGCAGTTTCTTCATCTTGCACAAATGAAACATTAAGCTGATTGACTAACAATATTTCTTTCCTCTGTCCTCTGGTAGATAGCATCCTTGTACTCTCTGAGTTTTGGAGAATTTGAGATAATTCATATAAATAGATCCGTGGTTGTTACCCTTGAATGACATATACTTCAACATCCTTAAGATTTATCAAATCACTGCATTTTGTGAACTTTCCTTTCCTTTAAGGCTGAAAATAGTTTACAGTAAGATGTCACATTTTCCTAATCCTGTTGATGGACATTTAGAGTATTTCTACATTTTGGTCTTTGTGACTAGTGCTGCAATGAACATGAGTGTGTTATTGTGTTGTTTCCAATCTTTATTATTATTATTATTTTGGCTTTTCAAGAGAAGGTTTCTCTGTATAGTCCTGGCTGTCCTGGAACTTGCTCTATAGACCAGGCTGGCCCCAAACTCACAGAGATTCACCTGTCTTGCTCCTTGAATGCTGGGATTACACCTGGATTTCAATTCTATTAATTTTTTGGGAAATCTTGTTTATTTCTTTAGAGAAGTGTGGGAGCCCACAAGTGACTCAGTTTCCCGGTTTGAATGTGAAGTCTATTCTGAGTCAACAGAGTTCAGACTTGCTTGCACCAGGGTTGTAAGCAAGTCCTGATTAGCAAATGGGAAGGACATACTATCTAGCTATATGCAGGCTGCTGATGCACATAAGAGGTACATCATGATAGAAAATGAAACTGCCTGCTCCTTGACTCAAGGACAAGATAGATAGTGGGTGAATGTCTGTGCTGTGCATTGTTCTACTTCTGTCCTTAAAGATTATATACAAGCTGGCTGTGAAATAAACTCAGGCACTTTACAGCATTGACTGGCAGTCCTCTCGACTCTGTTCTGCCTTCTTCATGGTCTCTACAATCCACACTCCTCCACCGATATATCCAGTCAACTTGTTGGCATATTTTGACAGAGAAGATAATATTTTACATTCCCACTGTGTACAGGGTTCCATTTTTTTAAACTTTAATACTAACAGTTATTGCCTTTATACTTTTTGGTAATAGCATCCTGACAGATATAATATCTCATTGTGATTTTGGTTAACATTTTTATGGTAAGTGGTGACATTGTGTTTTCATTGTCTATTTGGTTGTTTATATTTCTTTTTGATAGTACTGGGTCTTGAACCCAGGTCCTTATTCATGCCAGGGAAGGATTCTAATCTAGTAGGCAAGGAACTGATGGTATTATCCAAGTCATTGGCACATTTATTTCTTTTGGTATTTATTGTTATTTTAAATTAGCATGAAATAATGGTTCCATTGTAGTAGCCTCGCACAGTATATGCTTTGTTTATGTTTACCCCATTAAGTTTTCTAGTTCTCCTGGCTTATCTCCACAGCCCCTATCTCACTGAAAAATTTCCCTTTTTGATCTCATACTTTATACATACATATTTTATGTGTATATATGTATATATTTATGCATATATACATAAATATATGTACATATCCTTGTATATATTTGTGTATACTTATATGCATAAAATGTAGTATGTGTGTACGAGAGAGGCAAACAATATCTGTATCTCTGTGCTTAATCTCTTTCATTTGGGATGATGTTCCTGAATTCCATTCAGTACAAGGTGTAATTTTACAGTTTATGGCTGAATAAAACTTAACCATGCATGTATACCACATTTTCTTTCTCTATTCATTGTTTTAAAAATTAATTATTAATTATTTTTATGTATATGGATGTTTTGTATGCATAGATTTACACTACATATATGCCTGGTGCCTGAGGAGGTCAGAGGAAGGCATAGGATCCCCTGAAACTGAGATTACAGATGATTGTGAGCTGCTATATAAATGGTGGGAATTGAACCTGGGCCCTCTGCAAGAATAGACAGTGCTGTTAACCTATAAGCCATCCCTCCAACTTCTGCCTTCATTTATCTTTTGATGGGCATCTAGGCTGAGTCTATATTTTGACTATCTGGAATAGTTCAAGGATAACTTCGATGTGTATATCTCTGCTTTGTGCTGACTTGGGGCCTCTCTCACACTTGGGTGGTTTATGAAAAATACCAGGAATCACTGTGAGTCAACTACACTCTTTCTCTTCTCAACTAAACTTTGCATTTCCTTCTGTCTGATACTAGCAACATGCCCTACTCATTTGACTGGGTTTGCAAGGATGTGGTCAAAAAGCTTCAAGGAAAAGATCTGAATCCTGTCAAATGTCTGTCAGATGCGATGAAGTTCCGTCAGTTTGAGATACTGCAGAAGAATCCTCAGTCACTGTTTTTTGAATCTGAAGATACTCCAGTTGGATATTCCCTCCTGCAGATCTTAGAGCCAAATTGTCCAGTCCCAGGTATGGTCAGCCAAGGGGCAGAGAAGTATAAAACTCAGTATTTTCAGTGGTGCAGCTTTCCAGAACCTATGAGGCCTGCAGACAAGGTAGCTAATGAGCCATCTTGCTTAAAGGCAAAGGACAAGGAATGTCCTTTAGGAATCCACTCATTTTCTGGGCCTTTCCTGGCATTTGGTCATATAATGCTTCCAAGAGCCTCTTTATATGAAGATATGATACCCATGTTCCAAAAAGTAATTGAGGTTCCTAAAACAACTTGTTCAAAGTCACACAGTTCGAACTGGTAGAACTAGTATCCAGACTGATGTCAGTCTGTCTTCTGGTTCTAGGTATTCTTTTTCAGCCATTTTCTCCGTGGCTGAAATCTGTTCTTGGAAAGATGATCTCAGGGGACGCCTAGACACTGCACATATGATGCTATTCTTTTTTTAGGATTAAGACCATGTTTGCATTGCTTCCAGAATTTGCCCTCTGTAGTAATTTATATTTCAGATATTAATTATTATTATATATTATACATATAATTATTAGGTAGCTTCTTGACTAAGGTTTAATTGAGGAGGGGAACTGACCTTGTATTTCCCATTCCCCAGAGCAGCTGTTCCACAGTGAATTCTTGGCTAAACTTCAGTTCCCTTTGCTCTTCAGAGCCTGAAGTGTCAGCTCCCATCCCCCTGAAACACACTCTTTCCTGGAAACTAAAGGCAAACACGGGTGTCAACGCCGCCATTGCAGAAGGAAGAGTGTCAGCAGAGTTTGGTCAGTCCTGTGGATACGACATCGAGGTTCGGTGTACTAGCATCCCAGATTCAAAACTGGAAAGTCTTCAAAACAGGTGAAAGGATAGGTCAGCAATGCTTCAGGATGTGTTGCTATAGGCAAAGAGGCATCAAGCAGGTTTTATGACAACTCACATTATTCTACTTTTTTTTATAAGTCACTGAAGTAATGACTTAACATTCCCTAATAGTACTCAATACAGTATTACCTTTACTGTTCTATTAATGTGATGAAGACAGAAAAACAAGATACACAGACAAAGGTTCTGATGTGGCAGAAGTTTCTGTTCATTGTATAGAGGATGGGCATGTAGTGAGGAAATGATCATAGAAGTAAATTGGAAGAATATTGATTAAAATTTGATGAAAATTGTAACAATCACTTTAATACCCCAGCACTTTGGGACTTAGTTGACTTCTAACACATCTCTTTTTTTTAACATTATATTTTTATTTCATTTTTGCAATGAGCCAGTATAACATTATCATGTCCAAAATACAGGTGGAGAAATAGTGATTGAGGGAAGTGAAGTAATTTATCCATCACACAGCCAAGGAGAAATAGAACCACTATTTAAACTCATCTGAGCATCATGCAAAGGCAAACACTGCTAGCCACTAAGCTGTCTGCTTGTGTCATAGAAACGTAGTTACGAATTCAGTTGTTTGCATTTAACCACTACACTTAGACAGCTGATGCTGTCAGAGAAAGTTTCCAGCTCACCAAAATGTCAGACTTTCCATCTGTAAAGAGTAAGGTGGTGTCAAATGACATTGTAAACCAAGCATTCTGTATAGTCTGTGATGCAAACAGTGTGGAAAGATGCCACATACCATAATTGCTACTCAAATATTGCTAAGTTCTTTTCTCTAGAAATTTCCTGAAATTCTATACTTCATATGTAATTGTTTTCAAAGGGATAAGGTAACACTGTTGAGGATTTATATCAGGAGATATCACAAATATAGACTGGCCAGTTATTTACAGAGACTTTCAAAAGAGAGGTAACTTTTGGAAACAGGAGGGGACTCATATTCAGACAAGCCATTACAATGATTTTCTACCACATCTCTTTTGAGGTATAATTTAGACATAGAAATGCATGTTTTATGTGCAGCATTTTGATGTCATATATGTATATAAATATAAGTCAGTAATATAGTATCACTCCATCTGATAACCATCATTTCAAATATTTCTTTATTATATTTATTTATATTCTCTCTCTCTCTCTCTCTCTCTCTCTCTCTCTCTCTCTCTCTCTCTCTGCATGTGTGTGCATGTGTGTGCACTCTCTTGCCATGGTTTAAATGTGGAGGAAGTCAGAGGACAACTTGCAGGAGTCAGATCTCTTCCTTTGCTGTGTGTCTGAGAATCAAACTCAGGTCAGCACCCACCTCTACATGCTGAGCAGTCCTGCCAGCTCAGGACCTGTTATTGTTATGACAAGAACATTTACTGTCTACTGTCTTAGCAGAGGTCAAGCACATGTAACATGTAGTCAACTATAACCACATTGGGCTGTAATGTGGCTTGTGGGATCTGATTCATGTCCTCATGCTTTTTGGCCAGCACTTTACAGACTGAGCCACATCCCAGCCTGAAGCTGACTCAGTCTCTTTAACTCTTAAAGGCTGATTCATGCTTTCTGTTTGGGATTTTTTCTCTCTCTCATGATTTGGTCTCTGTCTCTATGATATTAGCCATTTGGATCTTTTCATTCTTATGTTACACCTTCAGGAAACTGCTGGACCGGGAGCCATAATTTGTGAAGGATTGCAGGATGGGAATAAAGGACCTGTATGTGGTGACAGAGGCCTTTGAAGTGACCAAGGATGCTGTGCTGGAAG